>NW_011348035.1:0-2911 GCF_000735185.1 Notothenia coriiceps
TTAAAGCAGTGGTTCTCAACTGGTCAGGCCTCGGGACCCACTTTTTACTTGGTCAATACATCGCGACCCAACATTTTGAAGCACTCAAATCTATTTAACAAAAAATCGTGCTAAAATATATACGCTTTTCAGCATACAATATTAATCAAAGTGAAGTACAGTGCATATCCCTTCACAGAACTAAAGAATGCTTTTAAAAAAGGTTTATGAGATGATGGAATCAAAGCTGAACTATATAAAAAGGCACACATGCTGAAAACCCATCCCCAGCAGGGGGGTCTGGGGGATTCTCCCCCAGGAGATTTTTAGAAATACTAACATAAACTACGCATTCTGGTACACTCTGAGAAGAAAATAAATACATCTATTACTACCCGACATATTAATAATATTTTATGCCATTGTTTGTTTTTCACTTAGTTCTGACATCTTGCTGATCCTCACAGAGAGAAGAACAAAGAGGAGATAGCCCCCATTGTTCTGTGACCTGTCAATCATCAAACCGGGGGTCATATTTCATTATGTGTTCATTTGTATCTGAAGTTGTACCCATGGATGTATAAAGAATAGTTCGACCGCAAAGTTATTCTCCGTGGAGACTTCCGGCAACAATCTTGATTCTGATTGGCCAGAAGACTCGAGAAAACATCAGCAAAGATGTTTTATTGAGAAGATGATCACTACGTGACTACTGGTCTCCGGTACTTCCAGTCCAACGCCTACTGCATGCACAGCGTTAGAAAATTGGGCCTTCAAAATAAAAGTGTTTTTTTTTTCAATTTTTTTTTCTTCACTCACACATCGAAACGGGTCCGCGACCCACTTTTGGGTCGTGACCCACCAGTTGAGAACCACTGCCTTAAAGTATACAATCTCTCCTTCTAAATGGTTATTATTATCTCTCCCCGCAGCATTTCGTTGTGCGTATTGCTACTTCCTGAATCCGGCCAGGAAGACGCGCCCTCAGGCTCCCAGACTTCCAGAGTTCAGCTACGAGAGGAGGCTGCGAGCAGAGTCTCGATCCCCAGGACCAGCACCTCGTTCCCCCCCAGACACAGAGGAGAGCGCCCCCCCCTCTGGAGGTACGGGAAAAACACAGAAACTCACAAAGTGTTCTCCTCAGTTCTGAACTGATGAAACAGGGTTAGGGCCAATAATAAACTGTTGGAGATTACAGTGTCTGTTCTGATTGACACACTGACGTACAGAGAAGTCAATCAGGTTTAAATCTGAAGCGAGAAGGAGAAGAAATTGGTTCAGACCGAGATGATGAACATGTCTCATTCTCACCCTGTTGTGTGTATCCTAACAGAGTTTCCGTTAGAGCCGGTCAAGGTCTTCTTTGCTATTTATTGAGCTTTAAAACAAATTGATAAGAATCAAGGCATGTATGTGTATATTTTATTGAAAAGTAGCTTTTTAATAAAAGTACATTTGACCCCCCCTATCGCAACATCGTCAGCACTCGCAGAGATGTCATTTTTAAAACATTTCATTTGTTGGTTTTCATCAATTATTTACTACCATTCTTGAGAGGATCATAGATACATGGATCCTGAGATTGAAGAAAAAAGTCAACATTTTGAGAAAAAGTCTGGATTCTGAGATTTTGAGAAAAAGTCTGAATTTTGAAAAAGTCTGAATTCTGAGATTTTGAGAAAAAAAGTCAGATTTTTTAGATATTGAGAAAAAATCAGATTTTTTAGATATTGAGAAAAAGTCAGATTCTTGAGTCTGAATTTTGAGATCTTGAGAAAAGGTCTGAATTTTGAGATTTTGAGAAAAAGTCTGAATTTTGAGATTTTGAGAAAAAGTCTGAATTTTGAGATTTTGAGAAAAAGTCTGAATTTTGAAAAAGTCTGAATTCTGAGATTTTGAGAAAAAGTCAGATTTTTGAGATTTTCTCAAAGTCTGAATTTTGAGATATCTTAAGTAAGTACTTAACAAATAAACGATGTAAAACTCAGTTAATGGGGTTCATTTTTAAATTGCATCAGTTTATAGTCAAAGTCTAATATTCGGTAATTACCGGCAAACGGAAACTCTGGTATCCTCATGTTATTTACTCCATGTCCTAACCCCATCGTTAAATGCATCTTAGAAAATTACACTAGTTGACCTTTTTTATTATTTTGTGTTCTGATTCTTTTCTTAATGATGGCAGCAGACAGGCACGCTACAGGAAGCAACACATTATCATTTTAGAACTACAGCTATCATTGGATAATCTCTCAATAGATAGTTTTCCATTATGAAATCTGTTGAAATGACTGTCATGACTGTGTCCGTGGTGCTGCAACACAATCCAGATAACCAGACAAATATAATAATATATTTTATTTATAAAGGTGCCTTTCAAGGGTACGCAAAACACAAATATAAACATTTCGTTCATAATATTAACATCACATCACGTAAATTAAAGTGCATGAAGGTAATACAAATACACACATTTTGGTGATGACAATATTAATAATATATCAAAAACATATAAATAAATACATTTAATAAGTACATATAATAAAAAAAGCTTACTTTCCTTCCCAAATATCCTCATTCTACATGAAATGCATAAAAATCTCCATGATAGAATGAAAATAATACATCTTACCTAAATGCTTGTTAGTGTCCTTTTTCAAATCAAATCAAGTTTTATTTATACAGCACATTTAAAAGCGATTTTTAGTCGAGCCAAACATGTACATGTAATAAAAACAATAATTTACAACAGAAATATAAAAAACAAACAAAGGGAATAGTCAGGTGTCAGACTCCGCTCTGCTGTGGGACTAATGAAGGATTTCTGATTGCAAATGAATCCAAAAAGAACAGAAATCAGACGTTCCCCTGCACGTTTCCTTCCTGTTACACACTAACTGTTGCGGTACAGACCCTTGGTGTGTGTAACGGT
>NW_011348035.1:4084-8819 GCF_000735185.1 Notothenia coriiceps
CAAGTGACACCTCTCAGGAAGATTATTTTACACAGCAAGATCTGATATCTGTCAGTATAATAATAATAATAATAATACATTATAATAATAATACATTATATTTGTATAGGGCTTTTCAAGGACTCAACATCACTTTACAATATGAGGGAAGGTTAGGGTGGGGGAGTATAGGACTATCAAACTTGATCAACCGGCATGGATTGATGGGGGGTGGGCTATGAGTAGACAAGAGGAGAGGTTATGAGTTTTGAAAAGGGACTGGAATACTGTGAGGGTCTCCGAATAGAGGAGATCTTTGCATCGATATGTTCAAAACGTTTTTTTTCAATATGGAAAAAAATAAAAAATAAATAGTGAAAAATTCAATCTAAAATGTTCGAGTGTGAACCAAAATATAATACTAAATATTATACAAGTTATTTTTCTTAACCAAAATGACAAAAATGGCATAAAAACCTGATAAAAACACATATTATTCTAATAATGGTCCTTTTTGACCCACTTATGGAAGAGTGTAGGGTCCAGTCACTCTAAGGGCATCTAAGGGTTAATATCGGTGCAAGAGATGTTATTATAACGGCTCTGATTGGTGGTTTTAATCAACACTCATTTACCCAATCCTAGTTGTAATTAAAGTGTCCAATAACTCCTTTTTTCACTTCTAACTCCTGTTCAAGCTTATTAAACCCTAAACTGCTAATCTTCTTTGATTTAGCTCTGATTTTAACTCCCAACAATCATGTCTTACAGTACATTGCACACAATTGTAATGATCCGGGATGTTCCCCCTCTTTACCTGCTGTTCTCTTTATGCTTTTATGTTTTATACTTGCTTTTTTTTTTGTCCTCAGACGAAAGAGAGATGACGGAGGAGGATAGAGCCACTAAACAAGATGAAGAGGGTGAGAGCCAATCAGAAGAGCAGCTTCCACAGGAGGAGGAAGAGCAGCAGCAGCAAGAGGAAGAAGAAGTAGAAGAAGTAGCTCAGGAGGAGGAAGGGGTGAAATCAGAGCAGAGTCACAGCGCCCCCTGTGAGACAGAGTCGTAATTGCAGAGAGACCAAACTGAAGGTTCTGTTAATGGCCGTGATAGACAGGTGGCATTTTAAAGCAATATACATTAATATCATTCTTTCTTACAACCTTTTTTTGAGTCTGAAAACCAATTTTTTCTCATCAAAACACCATCAAATGAAACCAAGCATGTAGAGGAGATTATGCACTTTATAAACGGTGCATAACATGTTCATTTCTGGCATGCAGAATTATGCAAATCATGTCCAATCAAACAACGATATTGCCTGAAATGACGTCAGCAAATCACGGCCCTTACAGCTCCCTGAGAAGGTGTCAGATTGATGATTGTAGTTTGAAATCTTAAGGCTGCGTCTCCGCAGAGCTGCTGATAACGCTCTATATGTGGTGACTGTTTTATTCACTTTTAAGTATTCTATCATTTAAGGTTTTTAAATGGCTGCTGTACGATTTCTTTATGATAAGTTTAAGATACAACAGGTTTGTCGTGAAATGCAGCAAACATGCTTACATCTGGAATCCTTTAGTGACCCCATTCTGTGTGGTGTCTTTATGTTTAGCTTAATATCCCTGTTTATTATGGAACATGTAAGTATTGTGTGCATGTAGACAAACCCGTTGTGAATCAGGACATGCTATCAGTATAATATTACGTTTTAAGGGATACTATAGCTTTCTTCACTTCTTATTTTTAAATCTCCTATACAAGCTTTTAGCCAACTTTTTAAGCAATGTTGGCTTTTCTGTTAGAGCCACAGCTGGACACATTTAAAGTTTTATTTTAATGATATTTTAGCAGCTTTTCCCGGACGAGGTGTATCTGAGATTTGAGCAGTTTTTAAATTGACGCTAACCAATGAAAACTGTCCAGATTACGACTGTTGTTTACCGTTCATGCCTTTGTTGGTGAGAAAGTTGCATGCAATCTATGTAGACCAACTTCTTTCAGCAACACATATTTAATGCCCCACTTATTACTGCAGCTCCACAGAACAACACCTAAACACAGCCGTCAGTGGTGCAGCTGAAAGGGTTTTTATTTGAGCACAGACGCATGATTGTTGTAGAAGCCATTCTGTATAACCCCTCTCCATAGATAGAAACATGTGTACACAGCAGGGCTTATTTGACTTATTCTAACTTAGATTATGGTAAAAAAGCCTAAAACAAATCTACAATTAAAGTACGTTTTTTCTTTGAGGCGTGGCCCTTGAACCTAAAGGTGTCAGTGTTTTACGAGCAGTGCTAACAATATGTCTGAACAAGCTTTTAAACGGTAAAGGAAACGAACAGAGTGGAGCTTAATCTATTTATCTGGTTATTGCCAATCAGTGTTCTCAATATAATTTGCCAAACGCATTGTTTTATCTTGATTTGCACTGAGTTTCTCTTTGTATTTATTCGGCCATTTTGTGTTTTAACCTGTTCACGTACTGTTTGATTTGAAACTGTAGACGTACACACTTTAACTAGCACTGAAACAATTATTATAACGTCTGGTTTGAGTTCTCTAGAAAGTACTTTGTTTTATTCACTCTCCTTTTGCTCAAGTGTTTTTAACGTGTGCTTACAGAGTTTACAGTGTATCCTGCTACTGTAGCAACACACACACATATTTATTCAAACAATGAGGGTCTATGCAAGTATAAAAACATGGGGCCTGGTCCTAGAAACACACACAGACTGAGTGGGCAAAATGTTCAGTTTGGGTACAAAAACAACACACACAACTCTATTGAATGTGTTGACTCTAACTGTTTGATACCAGTGTTAATAACCTTCTTCTCCCACTGATGGTGATGACATGTGGAACAAATCCTCAGCTGTCACTCTATTTATGATTTTAAAAACTCCCGCTTTGTCTCCCGCACTGAGTGTAACACATGTTTACTTCATTCTTCCTCTGATAGATTGATCAATTCTCTTTTTCTGCCTAATGGTTGTCATAAAGTGGGCACATTGCACGCTTAATAAACGTTTTTAGCAACAAAGGAACTCGTTTTTCTGATGTTATTCTTACATTCTGTCCATGTCTGCTTCACACATTATTTAAAGTGGACCTATTATGCTATATTGGAAACATATATTGTAGGGCCATACCCATACCTATACAAAACATGTTTGTGAAGTTTTTTGCTTAAAATACCAAACAGTTCCCCCATTGTAGCCATGCCTCATACTGCTCATACCCCTATTTTGCAGCCCTGTTAGAGAAACGCATATTTTGGGTCCTTAGCTTGAAAAAAAAATAAATAAGAGAAGGCGGAGCTAATGCCTGATCAGAATTCTACCGGAGATAAAGTTAAATTCGGTTGTGATAAAACGTCATCCTGTTCTAAACCACATCAAGGATTATCTCTGAAACAGTATGGAGCTCAAATGCTTTTTCTCGCGGGCTTATCACAAGGTGAGTTCCTTTTTTATTTCCTGCTTTTTAAACACGTGCTCTCCAGTACAGGTTAGCTTTGAGTGTTAGCGAGGGCAGGAAATAAAAAAGGAACTCACCTTGTGATAAGCCCGCGAGAAAAAGCNCGCTTACACTCAGGGCTAACCTGTACTGGAGAGCACATGTAAAAAGCAAAAAGCAGGAAATAAAAAAGGAACTCAGCTTGTGATAAACCTGCAAGAGAAAAAGCATTTGAGCTCCATACTGTTTCAGAAATAATCCTTATTTCTGAAACAGTATGGAGCTCAAATGCTTTTTCTCTTGCAGGTTTATCACAAGCTGAGTTCCTTTTTTATTTCCTGCTTTTTGCTTTTTACNTGTGCACAGATGGAAGGCTGACAGGCAGGTAGGCCATCCAGTTATTTTAGCCGGGCCGGCTCAGATGATTGGTCGTGCTTTTTACAGCGCCACGGCTTCCACAGATGACATGTTTTTATGTATTTATCGTCAAAGCATTTCATGTATTCATTGCTATCGGGATGTTAGGAGCATTCCATGGAATATAACAAAAAGTGTTTCTGAAGTGAATTACCTACCCCATCTTTAATTGGAGGTTTGTTACGCGATATAAAAGCTGCAGTGTTGCCATGTACCATGTTCAGGCAACTTGATTTATTTGGCGGCTGATTCCTGATGAGAAAAGACCATTTCTTTTTGTTTATCAATTCAATAAAGGTTGGCGGTCATGTTGCACTAATCATTTATTGTTTTTTTTATATATTTACAATTGTGTAGATGTGAAATGGAGTGAAAAATAAAGGAGGTTTCTTCATCGTTACATCAAATTGTGTCGTATTACTTTTTTTTATAGCAAGCAAAAAATGTAGTCATGATTGTGCAGTTTCAAGGTACATTTTTGCTCAAAAACATGCACGTTTTTCAAATTGAAAACGCTATGCTGCTTACTCAGGATACAATGGATAGCATTAAGTATATATGTGTGTTTTGTGGAGCATGTGTGCACATTTGAGATAGAGCAATTCAAAAATTCACCAAAATCCCAACAAACAACATTTTCTCATCCCCCTCCTGCTAACTAGCCATGCATCCTGTTTTATTTGAGCCTAATTTATATATTAATGAATTAAAACTAATATATTTAAAGGGGACCTATCATGCAAAATGCACCTTTTGATGTCTTTTATACATAAGTATGTGTCCCTCCCCGGTGTGTCGGGGTACTCACGCAGCGTCAGAAAATAAAACCCTTTGTCTTTTCCTCCGTACCCAAATCTTTTAAAAACGGGGGTACAAC
>NW_011348035.1:16049-19361 GCF_000735185.1 Notothenia coriiceps
GAAATGATGGATACACGGATCGTGTTCAAATCAATAGGCACGCAATGACTCTAAATAATAATGATCACGCCACCAAACACACATTCAGACAAAAGGAACCAGCCTGTTTGGAAAATGTGAGAAGTAGAAAGTACAGGTATTTGTGTTCAACATGTAAGAAGTAGAAAGTACAGGTATTTGTGTTCAACATGTAAGAAGTAGAAAGTACAGGTATTTGTGTTCAACATGTAAGAAGTAGAAAGTACAGGTATTTGGGTTCAACATGTAAGAAGTAGAAAGTACAGGTATTTGAGTTCAACATGTAAGAAGTAGAAAGTACAGGTATTTGTGTTCAACATGTAAGAAGTAGAAAGTACAGGTATTTGTGTTCAACATGTAAGAAGTAGAAAGTACAGGTATTTGTGTTCAACATGTAAGAAGTAGAAAGTACAGGTATTTGGGTTCAAAATGTAAGAAGTCAAAGTAAAAAGTCGTCAGAAAAATAAGTAGTGGAGTGAAGTACTGATACCAGAACAATATACTTAACTACAGTAACAAAGTATTTGTACTCCACTACTTCCCACCCCTGAGTTAGAGGCACATGCAGACAGATCAACAGCAACAGCAGTGAAAAGCCTCCGAACTGAGCGTCTGAGCTCACAGATCAGATGTGTTTCTGTGGAGGTCATCAGACGTTCCTGTCTTAAGCCGAGTGTTAAGAGGAAAACCAGCAGCGGCCAATCCACTTTACAGGAAGTCTGGATCAGTTAGAGCTCAGAATCTGCATTCAACAACTCGTCATGCTAAAGGTGTCACAGAGTCCATGAATTATGTTAAATGAAAACATACTACAGCCTAGAGCAGCTTCACTTGTGTCTATGTTTATTTAGGATCCCATTAGCTTTTGCTCTTGACAAAAGCTACTCTTCCTGGGGTCCGACACTTAAAACAATACAACAATACTCAACAACATTCAAGACATAAGTCCTGACATCATCAACCATCTCCAACATCATCAACAATCTCATCCACTGTCTAGTGAACTAGAGACAGGATTTGAACATATCTTAACACATTTATTTCTTAGTATTTGTTTAATTTTAGTCGGTCTGTCCAACACAGGCTTTCTGGAGACATTGCATTGAAGAGCATTTGTTTAAAGCTGTTTGCTGTGTGAAGAGCTTCTATCAAACTGATTTTGTTCCAGATTTGTTTTTAGAGCAAGTCATTTTTCGTTGTTGGTTAAATTCTGGCCTGATAAGTTGGTGTTCATTTGACAGTGTTTTAGTTCCATCTCATTAATACTGCCTTTCAGTAGCGCCAATAAACCATACCATTGTATACTCTCCTGTTTGGCAGTATATTGATGTATTTCTTCTTACTTCCATTTTGTGCAACTTTACACTAATTATTCATCGCAACAACATATGTTATAAATGACTGGGTTTGGAATTTTTTTGTAACGGGAAAAACACACGTATCATTCTGTCAACAGCAGCACATAGATGTTGGCATTCAAAACCTAAATCTACTTTATTAACAATACTTAATATGAAGAGTTATTTTTTAGACCTGGTGAGGTTATCTTTGTGAGAAAATAAAAGGAAACCTTAATTGTACTGAATCCTTGAAGCTGATGCCTAAATATCTGGAAACGTATACAGTTGCCAAACAACGATTTCACTCATTTGAAGCCTGGTTTTACAAGAAGACTTTCCTAGATATTTTACAAAATCCTAGTCTTCTACCAACTCTTATGACAGAGGTACTTTACTTCATTTACTTTATCTTGCACACTATAACTGCAGCAGGCTTGTCTTTGTTCTACAAGTTGACCATCCCCTGACTTTAGTGCATGTATTCACAGTAAACACATCCTGTATCTTGTTATAACATGACACAGCTGATCAGCATAGCAGTGCTAGCCAGGCTGGACATAAGTTCATAAGTTACATCCTTTGCCAGTTATTTCTGGAATCTGTCGGCCATCCAAAGCTGGGATCTCGTTTCATTTCCCCAACACGCACACACACACGCACACACACGCACGCGCACACGCACACACACACACACACACACACACACACACACACTCACTCACTCACTCACACACACACACACACACACACACACACACACACACACACACAGAGAGGATGAGGAGTTACGTGCCGTTGTTAATTTCTCTGTCTGCCATCATGTCTGTCTGTTGTCCTGTAGCACGCTTTGATCCGACCACAGACTAAAATAGACGCAGGGGAGGCGGGACAGAGGAGCCACTTGGAGCTGTCAATCATTGCCCACTCTCTGCTCCAATTCCCACGTAACACTGAACTAGGGCTGCTTGATTATGGCAAAAATCATAATCTCGATTATTTGGGTCAATAATTGTAATTGCGATTATTAAATGCGATTATTCATTGACTTTGAAAACATCCATTTATTGGAGAAAAAAAAATGTGAATAGTATGTTTTTAACAGTTGATTACCCTGAACTTTAATTATAATCCAACTGAAAAACCAAAAAAAAAGTAATAATTAAAATAAAAAAATTATCGTTTTATTTCGATTACGTTGATTTCGTAATCGTTGTAAGCCATAATCGTAATCGCGATTTAAAATACGATTTTAATTGAGCAGCCCTACACTGAACCATAAGTGCAAACAATAACGGCTAAAAGGCCTGCTCGGTTTGAAAAAGACCGCGTGATTTTGCAAAGTGATATGATTCACGATATGAAAATTGTCATTGTTTGTATGCCAGGAATTCTCCGTGAATTGAAGCTCCTCTCAGATATTTTCACATCATTTCCAAATATTTTTTACTGCTATTGGTTGCATTAGCGCATATAGAGATTTCGATAACATTTCTGTGAATTTTGCAGCCCTTATGTCAAAGGCTCTATTTATTTCCTGTCGCTATCTACAGTAAAATTGCACATGATGATATTTCTGCCATGAAGGAAGCATTTGAGCAAACGTCTCGTGACAGGCTGATAAAATGCCGTGAAGGAAAGTGCATTGCTCCGACTGGAACAATGCATTTGAGCGTGGATATCAAATAAAAGGAGGTAGCCACTCTCCCTAAAATGGCCTTGTCTGTCTGCCTTCAATGTGAAACTCTAACGTCCAGAAAATGAGCTTGACTTGCTGCATTCACTCAAAGGAGGAGTGTTGTTCAGTCTGATCATTGCATTGTGTGTTAGCCTCGCTCTAAACACAACATATCTCAGACTGATTGCATCCATCCATCCATCCATCTTCTCCCGCTTATCCGTGGTCGGGTCGCGGGGGTAGCAGTTCCAGCAGAGAGCCCCAAACTTTCTTTTCCCT
>NW_011348036.1:0-36123 GCF_000735185.1 Notothenia coriiceps
ACACATTAAAACTTTCATTCAACAATACATTCAAAATCAAAGTCAATTTCAGAGAACTTACCAAGGAAAACCCCCGCTCTGGAGCTCTCTCCCTCTCAACCAGTGCTTTTATGCTCCACACATGGACAGAAAACCAAAGACACACCTTCATACCCATATATGTGGGGAAAGGTCATGGCCTCTGCTGTGCAGGACTGGAAATGTCCAGACATATTCTCCTATGGTATGTCCTAAACCCATTTTGGGGCTTCAGTACTTTTCCATTGAGTCAGGGGTCTCCTGTGCACAGCTTGCTGTGAGTAAAGACAACTGTCTCCCCTCTTTAAACAGTGACACCCATTGTGATAAACTATAATAGGCCTTAAACTCAATTTACCAAACCCCTTGTGTTTGTAAATACTGTGATTATAGAACAACATGAAATATAATGCATTGTTGGTATATTGTAATTTATAAAACGGACAAGTCAAATCAAGCAATCTGATTGGTTCTTAGCCGTGATATACTGAGCGTATACCACGGGTAGAATTGTAAGTTACTTTTCACAACAAGTCAGTATACCGTTGGGCTGAAAAGCAAACTACTGGAACAAGAAAGCAGCGGAGAAGTAACGGGGCAGAAGCCCTCCTTTTTGACGCAGCGGTCCAGACATAGACATCAAACGCCAAAACATATTCAGTGTGCAGTTCCTTTGGCGTCGGGCCGAACCACGCCCCTTAGCTGTGATATAATGAGCATATACCACGGCCTGTCGTGAGCTATTGCTTAAATATATATTGGACATGTTTGTTGTTGTTGATATTTAGGTACAATGTGCACATTATTGCTTCTCTGTCTATATAAATATTTTATTTTATTGAATTTCCTCGTCAGGGTTTTAAAGGCCACCGGCTGCACGACGTCCTCTCCTCGCCCGGAACAGCTGACCTCACGGCTGACGTTGATTTCAGTTTCCTGCGGACGATGATCGGAGGGGGCGTGGCCTGTTTGGGACCTGTCACTCAAAAGATGTTCCTGAAAAACATGGGCATCGACGCCCGCATGGAGGTGAGTCTGACAGACGCTACGTTTTATCACTAAAAACAGTAGATTTAACGGTCCAGAGTGGATATGGATTATTTTAGAGCCTGATAAGACTTAGAAACATTTATGCAAGCATGGGTTGACATCACATTTAGTGGGCAACATGTTTTATTAGGACTATAGCTATTCCTGATTTAGTCTAGTTTTTCTTTTCTTTTCCTAAAACACTGTATAAATGAATATTAGTATATCATATTACCAAAAATGGCCACTGAATGTGCTGTTTACATGTCCACAAAAGCTCCTAAACATTAATTAAATCAAACATGGGCATCGATTCTCGCATGCAGGTCAGTGTTTTTATCACTAATAACAAGAGATATAAGGATAAAAGATTGTTCAATTAAAGGTCCTGAGTGGATATGGATTATTTTTTAGTTTTACAGAACACACACCTCTGATTCTGTGGTTCTGGTTCTCCGCAGGTTCTTCTGAGGAACTGCAGTGACGGGCCCACCCGTATGCAGCTGATCAGAAGCTACGACATGCTGATGAATCCGGAGAAGATGGGCGAGCGCTTCCTGTTCTTCAGTCTGCTGCACCACAGCCGGCTCGCCAAACCCAAAAAATCAGAGGGTATGAAGCTGGAGGATAAGAGACCGGCGCCACTTCCTGTGGGCGGATTCACCGAGATCAGCTTCTCCTGAGACTTTAGAGACTCTGGAGACGTTTACAAGCTCGGGACGGACATTACGGGACATTTCAGAAGATCGTGTTCATGGGACGATACTGTTTGTAAAGCTGACATAAAAAAGTATTTATAAAATGTATAACGCCTCCATTGGACTCCTTTGTTTACTTCCAGAGCTTAGTGGCATCCAGATGTGACACTCATGCTCCTATTGGCTAGCGCTCCAACACATTGTACGTGATAGGCTAAGGGGGCGGGAGATCTCTAAGCAGGTTGACCAATCACAACAGAGCCTGCCAGCTAACCAATCAGAGCAGACTGGGCTCTGGTTTCAGACAGAGGGTGAAAAGAGGGGCTGCAGCACAGACAGTATGAGAAAAAATAAAGGTATTTTTGAACATTAAAGCATGAAAACATAATATGTCCTCTTAAACTTTTACAAAAGAAACAATAAGGTGGAAAATTCATATGCAAGGACGGCAAATGATTCATCTCTGTGCTTAGGATTTCTTAGCCAGGACTGGAAAATCCTCTAGCACTGGCATGTCGTGTATCACCAGAAGCTATTTTCCCTGGAGAAGCTCACCAGCACTAAAAAAAGCTGGAAAATTAAAAGTTACATTTCCTTTTAAGGTCATGTTGAAGCTAAACAGTGCATATGTCAATGAGTGAAACCTGGCAGCTACAGCAGTCAGTAGCAAAGGTGTGTCAGAAATAGACACTGAATCTTTTATGTCTTTCAACACTCAACACCACATTATTAAAGACTTTAAACGCAGCGACAAAGATGCACAGTTATTACAACACACGCTTAGGGATAAAAGCAACTTAGGGTTTTGTTGTTAATAAAAATCAGTTTGTATTTGTCTGCCTCACTTGTTGCAACTTGAAACCAAGAATCTGCCTTCGGTCTTAGAAACACAACACAGACGCTCCACCGTGTACGCAACACACTCACTGAGGAAGCTAGCTAAAATGCTATGACTCTGCACGACATTACATTAATGGGTTTACACGCATCCAAATCTTCACACTGGAGCAATGGATATTTAAAGAAACACTTTATTGAAATATACTTAGTTCTTATTGACTTTCTGTTAGACCAACAGGTCCACTGAGATGTTACTGTAGCCTCGCTTACACAAGGACTGCAGATGTGTGTATATTTCCGCTAGGCTAATGTCCTACAGGAACTAAGGTATCCCTGGACTCTCGGAGAGATCTAATTGATAATGATTTTCTCATCTTACTCCAGCACAGACGCACACTTGCTCTAAGGCTCCAGTTTCTTATTTACACATTCATTTCTCTGCACTGATCCATTGAGTCTGTAAGGCACCGTTATGTGAACAATCAACCACGCGAGATTCAGGGTTGCCAAAACCTAATGAATTATTTGAAAACACTTGCAATGTTTCGGCAAAGGAAGTTATATATAATTTAAAAAAAAGATTAAGACATGTTTAGATTAATTTTTTTATGTTTTGAAATGGGTGGGATCAATCGGGATCAGCTAAGTTGTCAATCGAAAGGTTGTCTCTGTTTATATTAAGCACTGACATTTGTTGTTAGCCTTTAAGCCTCAGTTCCACATTTTTCAAAGGAATTAAGTGTTAAATTATATTTATTACTTATGCTGTCTTATGCGGGATTACTTTTTTTCTATAACTACTTCCTGTTTACACTGCGCCATATAATTACTTGACGACGTTGCCATTACCACAATATTAGCCATCGCTAGCTCCAGTAGTCCAGTCAAGCAGATGGCAGCAAAATAAGTTAACGTTTGATTCAAGATGGCGTGGTTCCTTTAATGCTTTATTATATATTAGTATATGTTATTATGTAATAATTGCATTGCTGTGAGTATCACACAAGCAGTAGGCCGTTAAGCTTTAGGTGAAACATGACAAGCAAGTCAAGAAAATATTTGATATGTTGATGAAACCAGTGCCTGATTGATGACAGGGATAATCTGTGTGATTGACAGCTGTCAGTTACTGACCTTGGCATGAGCGTTCGTCAGTGAGCAGTTTGTGTCCTTTCTGGCAGCTGCATTCGAAGGAGCCCACTGTGTTCTTGCAGAAGTGATCGCAGCCTCCGTTGTTCTCCAGGCATTCGTCGATGTCTGGGTGGAGACGATAACACATTTCAACAATCCATGTTTGTATATCACAAATTAGTTAGACATATAATATTTCTGTACATTTGATGCTATATGACAGAGAAATACTCAGACATACTGTATACACATCTGCTGTCATGTCATTTAACAAACACACTTGCGTTGCGAGCTTGTTTAACAGATCACCAGCAGGCAGCGTGGAATCAGTGATTGGAGGTTAGGCTCAGGGCTTGTTCATAGCGATCCCACTGTCTAAGGCGCATTCACACCGTAGATACGGTAGTTATCTGGAACTAATGGAGTCTAACTTCTGTCAGAGAGAAAGAGGAGAGAGACTATCATTGAGAAATCTATAAAAGCTTCTTTTTTTTACTGTGGGTGACGACCAATGAAAGGGTTTATTGTTACCTTTTTATATCTGTCATCAACCATCATGATGGATCAACTGGAAACATTTTTTGACAATGTTTTTATTTATTTTTTATTTTGTACGCTCATATTGAGGGATAAGAAGCAAAGGTTCATGAATTTGGGATTTGTACCAAGTCTTGATCATGTCAAGAAGAGAGAGCTGATAACAGCCTCCTTTCAGCCTGATATATACCTATTTTTCAGTTCATTACAACGTGTAATAAATCATAAAGCGGATTTACAAACAACTCTAAAACTGGCAGCACTTTGAGAGTAAAACATTGATTTAAGCTACTTTCAAAAGCAGTATGAGAAGCTGTTAATATGCTGACAACAATTTACATATCTAACAAACATATAGACAGCTCTGTGATCACGGGAGCGAGTGTCTGCTGAATCCCTGTGGAATGAACCCTGTATACCTGAGCTCCAGCCCAGGTGTGCTAAAGACTTCCAGAGGAGCAGATTCTAAAATAATAATGAGGCTATAGCCCGAGGCAGCATGTTCAGCGCCAACTGAAAATCTGCAGGCTCCACTAATCCCAACCATCCAAACCTCACTCCCTGCCTCATCCCGTCCTCAGTGCCCTCGCATGAACCCAAACTGCATATCATCACTTCTTATGAATACATTTAGCTTCTCCTCATCTCTCAATTAAAGTGATGATCAGATCATTCCATTTGCTGCTTGAGAAGAAGGTGAGATCAGCCTGTGGAGGTGGAGAGGAGCAGGAGGAAAGGAGGTGTGAGAAGGGACAATAGTCTGGCAGATTACACAGGCTAAACCTTTTTTGATTGGTGCTCTAAGTGATGAATATTGTGAGGGATTAACAACTAAACCCTTGAGCTGGGGAGTAACTCAGGCAAGACACCATGGAGAGAGAAGTAGAGGAGGGGAGTGGGGGGGAGAGGAAGAAGGAAGGAGGTGGGATACAATCAGTAGTGTGTAAATTGTGGCTTCCGAGGCTATATGTACACTGCATTTATTTAGTCTTAATTTTTGAGTATCTCAATAAATTCAGCTATTAACGGGGTCAGGAGAAGGTGGCAGGAGCACATAGAGGTCCAGTCAACACGCACACACAAATGGCCCTCAGTGTAGCGTGATACCAGCCCTTATAAAACATCCAGTAACTAAGCCACTGTGTGTTTCCATCGGGTAGATTCTGGCCTCTCTGGCCTGATCCTCTCGCTCTGTATCCTCAGGGAGCTTCTGCTGAATGAACTCTTCATCTAAATATGGAGCCGAGACAGGAATCCACAAGGAGGAGGCCGCGGTAAAAATGTAGTAAACTGTATGTCCCGCTTTGCCCTGTCCGCGCACTTTTAAAGGGATTGTCCCTCCGTCTGGCTCGGCTAAAACGGATTTCCCCGTTGGCTGGCGGGATGAAAGTGAGGCCATGGGGTTTTTTAAGGAGAGCGGGCCAAGTAAGGGTGTACCCCTAAGTTAATGTAATTAGAAGTATTTAGATTGGTTAGCTCCTAAAAATATATCTCTTAGTTTATTACTAAATCGCCTCTTGACTTTCACTGTAATTTTTATTTGCAGTAGATTACAGCTTTCTGTTTTTTATTTTGGCAAATGTTTGAAATTCAGCAACTTTATGTCTCAATAACAAAAGTCAAGTAAGTTAAAGGTAGAAAGTAAATGGGGGGCAAAAGTAGAGGTTTAGGGAGGCGTCATTAAAACCTACTTTTGGGCCTTGTAATACAAACACAGTTCTTGATCCTGCCAAGAATAGGGAGCTAAAATACAGTTTAGCCTGATATATACTTACTTCGAGGTTTATTACAACACGTTGTGAACCTTTAATATGCAAGTAGAAAGCCACTCTAACACTCGCAGCACTTTGATAGCAAAAATGTAATGGAGGCTGTATTGATTTTTCTTTTTCCTATTTGACCCTCTTTTGTTATTCATGTCCAACCTGCAGCACCGTCTGCCAAAGGATTGAAATCAATAATATCCATATTTCTGTTATTTTCCTCGACAGTAGCTTGTTAGGCCACGTTAATCTCTACCTGTGAGACAGCAGGAGGGATGGCTAGCTGCGGGTTACAAACATACGCAGTCTTTCAAATCCTGAGACTACATGATTTTTTTTCTCAAGACTAGGCATTTGGAAGTTTTTCTGCTCCTGAATCTTGTGGATTGAAATGAATCAGAGACCACAGAAAGAAAAGCTTCAGGAGTGAGGAAATGTGGATTCTCCAACCAGGCATGTTGTTAAGAAAGACATATGCGCAAACAAACAAACGCCATCCTACAACATTCCCTCTGCCCACATCGTCTCCGCTCTAATGCCTATGTAAAAACAGTGGATACCACCCCTGGTCTAACCCAACACAGACAGACACAGCTTCGTAATTATTCTGGCAGCCACAAACACTGGCAGAACCAGCGCTTTCTACCCACACTTAATGGCCACTCTGGGGATGACTGAGCCTTATAACGGGGTATATAATTACCTTTAATGGAGCTTAAATAAGCTTTGAGTTTAAATAAATACATTAAGCCTCCGCACATCTTGAAATGATAAAGTTTGGAGAAGAGGGAGAAGACAGATAAAAGCCAGTAAGGAGAGTGGGTGAAGGGGGAATGGAGGGTGGCCTGCCATGGGTGGCAGTTCTCAGTATTTCAGGGCTTGTTTTTACAAATGTTAAGCACTATTTTGACCTCATGTCATTGTGTTTACATGCACATCTTTGTTTTAAAGCACAAAGGCCATTTGACATGTGTTTATCCATCACTTAGTGTTCTCCATAGCCATGTATACTTGAGGTCAAATCCAAGTACAGCAGATCATAAAAAAGTATTTCAGAGAAATGCATCAACTTCCCTTTAAGTGTTACACCTGACGAGGTCACAGGAGCTGATGGGGATGTCTTTAATGACATGTCTTGAACACAGACCCACAGGGAGGCATCTTTATATTGTTAAGGCCCATGATTGCGAAACACCCTCCCAGAAAGGGATCTCAGAGATCGTTCATACTTCTGAGAGCCAACTCGAGACAGACCTTCTTAACTTGTCTTTTAATTTAAATGTATTTATTATAAATGTATTCATTTTATGATGATTTGTTTATTCATTTATATGTTTTTATTCAGTTTTCTTTAGTCCTGTGTTTATTGACTTCTGTTGATTTTAAGTGTGTTGACTGGTATTTAATTACCTTGGAAGGGGGGTTTGAGAAGCACTTTGTGTGACATTTAGTCTAGGAAAAATGCTAAATAAATAAAGTTTGAATTGATTTGATTTAAACAAAATTATTGAATAAATGTGATGATTTTTTATGGCAGATGAAAATGCAGATAATCCCAATCAAAATGTTAACGCAATCCAGAGATGTGTTTTTGTTTGTTTAAACCATGGTTTAAACACTGTAAAATATGTAATTGTGAGAGAATCTGTGTGTTCATGTGAATGGGCAACTAGATGTCATCTTGCACCAACATCTGGAGAGCCAGAAGCTATCTTAACTCAGGCGTTTGAGGATGCTCCTAATTAACTAATTAGCTCTTTGAACCGAGCAAAACAATTGTCTCTGCTTATTTCCAACAATCAAACAAAAATGTAAAAATCACACACATCCATATCTAAGTCTTTCACACCAATGATTCCAACTGTAGTGAGTCATTTGTAATTTTCACACAATTTGCACATGCACGCACGCACGCACGCACGCACGCACGCACGCACACGCACACACACACACACACACACACACACACACACACACACACACACACACACACAGCTGTCTCCTGGGATCCATCTCTGACATTTAGTCTAGACGATCAATATCTTGCTCGAGCCTTCAATCAATAGTTTCCTCCTTTGCCAAGAGCAGTTTGTATCTCAAAATCTCACACAGCTTAAATCTTTTGCTGACAGATATGAAGCTGCATGCGTGACATGGAATTTTCCCGGTTTCACACATCCAAATGAAGTACTTTTAGGGGCCTTTAAAAGCTACCCAGAATTACATTTAAGAGCAATTTAACGAGCAAAATGAAGAAAGAAAGAAACCTGGCAAAAGCAGTCTATTCCCAATTGAACATAGCTAAAGAAAGTTGTGAAACGTGTTAATGGTCATTCAATAAAAACATGACATTGTATTAAACCTGTTTGTTTCTCAAGGAAATCGAGAATTCAATTGGTGTCGGTAATATCCAAGTAGGGTGCCATTAAAGCAGGAGCACAGCAACTAAAAGAGCTCCAGTCAACAAACGAAAAACACATGATGAACTTCAGTGCACTTTCGCATTTCTTTCAAACATTACATTTTTCCAAACATAAAAAAGTTTTCTCCAATATATGTTTCAATTATTAACTCTTCGATGAGCATATTGAACTGCACAGGAACATATCGATGGACACTTGTTAATTAATGTGACAATAAAGGGCTAGTTAGTAGTATTAAGCGACACTAATTAGCAGAGATGGAAAATGGTGGTGATGGCAACACCAGCAGCCCTCTCAATTTGGTATCTCTCAAAGTAGTGTTATGGTAAGGATGGCCTGGCCCTGGCAGTGTTAAGCAGCACATGTTTGAGGAGTTGTATGGCTCAGAACAAAAAAAGAGCAGGATTAAAATTCACTTTCACCACAATATGAAGGTGAACAGATTGAAAGGCTTCCAACACAATGCCATTTAAATTGAATCCTCAGGTATTTAATCAGTTTCTTTGAGGGAATTCATTTTTTCCTAGGTCAGATATTTTTGAAGTGAATTCCTCACATACACTGTGTTAGCTGAGGAGGATCGCTAACATCCACTTCGGCCAAAGGAAACAAGCTCCACCCCCCCCGCCTGCTCCTCTGTGAGCCTCGGGGGCTGTGTTTGAGGAGTCTAATGTTTGGAATGGGTAACCTGACTCCAGAAGAGACCCTGATGCTGCTGCGGGGTTCAGCTGCCTGATAAAGACTGACCTTATTGATTAGCGTGCCGCCTAAAACAGCCGCCAGCAATAAGGGCAAAGTAAATGAACGCTAATTCTCACCTCCGACCCCGGCGTATAGAGGTCAAGCGCAGGGTGAGGATGTTATGTAAGAGGCTAGAAAGATGGAAAGAATCGACGGGAACTGGCATCTAATAAAACTTAAATTGTTACTTAAACCTTTTTTAGACTTACTTGTAGGAATGTGCTAATCATACCCCCAGGGTACGAGCTGCATAGCAAAGACTTTTACCAAATATAGTTTTACCAAATATTTGCAGTAAAAACCAATTAAATGGAATACATTTGCAGAAACCCGAACCTCTACAAATAATTATGGACTTAGTGCAGGGGATCTAGTTTTCTTGGAGAGTGCTGGTTTTCTTCGCTGGTTGTTGCCGGTGGATACGACAGACATCAGGCCAGGAGGTAGCGTGTATTTATTCTGGTATTAAAAGACCTAAGCACATGATTCTGTTTAATAACAACGGTTCCACAGGGGCATGTGTGCCAAGGGAAACTCTCAGTTTTACACAACAATAAAACAGCCAGTGATCTGGACTAGAGCCAAGACTGCTGGCCGTGGCGCAGTCATGTAAGGTGATGGAGAACATGGCGCTATGACAGGATCAGTGCGGTTGATGAAAGTGGACACTGATGGGGTAATTGATGACTGTGACTCCTTACTGATGCGACAGGGACAGACAGATAAACAAATATGCAGGTGTTGCAATAAAAAAAGGACAAACTGGTAAGAGAAATCTGAACTTTTTTTTAATCTATTGTAACATCATTTCCAAAATATTCGCATGAAGTCTGACCATTTTCTGGGACTTGTTAAATATTAAAAAGCCTCGACAAACCAGAGAGCTGCTGTGATTGCCCTCCGTATAATTTGCGGAACACACACCACCATACAACATATACGCTTGTATGGTATTCTCTCTGCCTCTATCATATTGCGAGCATTATCTGTTCCTACAGTAGGGACTGTGTCCGCTAGCGCCAATTCCTGTGCAACTTTAAGAAAGGTTCGACAAAACATTCTTTCCTCCATCTCCACCACAACTAGAGGGAACGAGTGCAGTAGGCATTTGTCCTGGATTAGGTGTTACCACAAAGGTAGCGATGTCCAGGAATCTTGTAGCTTGTTACAGCTCCAGATTAATTGTGAGCTTTAACATTTTAAACTTACTTTTGGATTCTCCAGAAATCAAATTTGGCTTTGGAACCAGACAACCGTCTCTGGGTTTGTTAACATGCATTAGTGGTCATGGTATTCTTTTGTTAGAAGACTATTAGCTGCTTGCTAAGTGGATATGATCAAGTCCTTGTCTTAGTTTGATATGACTATGTGTTTGTGTGCTTTCAGGTCTTTTCAGGTAGAAGAGGAATGCAGGCCAGTGGGGACGTGTTTCAGGTGCCAAACTGTGCACTGTACCATTCCCCGACCACACGCTATCCACAGAAACACTCATACAACTGCAAGAACACACACACACCCACACGCAAACACTCTCCATTAAGCTTATAAGTACACCAAATATTGACTAACATGCAACCGACTAAATGTGTGCTAATTAACCGAGAGAGTGACACACACACACACACACACACACACACACACACACACACACACACACACACACACACACACACACACACACACACACACACACACACACACACACACACACACAATAACTCAATAACTCATCCATACTCCGGTGTGTACCTTCTAATCAAACATCTGGTAACTGTTTTTGAAAAAAGATCTTCTTCCCTTTTCTCTACCTCTTTTTTCCTTCCTCTCTCCTCTCCCTCCCTCTCTCTCTCACCCAGTTGTCGGCACGAGAGCCCCGTGATGAAATGCCTCCTCCAGTCGGCGTCTGTCATCGTGAGAGGCTGAACCGACTCGTCTGTCAGCGCAGATGAAAGGGCGTTTATCGGACTGGTGGGTTTTAAACATGCCCTACATAGTTTATATTGAAATGATTATGATAGACAGGCACGGCAGGGCACATCCCCTTGGCTCTGAAGCAAGGTAGATACAGACAGGGAGAGAGAGCCGGGTGGAGAGGGAGCTGTCTGCCTCTATCAAGCAATTTAGTGGCACATTAGATGAGACCACCTCACAGCGTGGCACTTATCCAGCCGCTAACTACTATGTTCAGTAAACTACTAACTGCCGGCACTTATACTACAGTCTGTGCAATACATAACACAACTGTGATAACATGTGCCACCAGATCTGCTACATACCCACACATGTACACACAGATAGGCTTCAGCAGGATATATTGATTAGCACTGCGGGTCTTGGAATTGACTGAATGCTGTTATTCTGTCCTCATCAATAAAGAAAGAAGTAAAGCACAGTGATCTAACAGCAAGATGGGACGCCTTTTGAGTACATTAGGGTAGGGGTTGAAGGGGCCGACAATTTCACCGCAACTTCCGTTATTCAAATCCAACCATGGGACCTTTTTTTGCACACCATCCACCCTCATTTACTGTCAGCATTATACCGCATTTGGTTGAACAGATCCTTTGAAGTGAATGGGAAATATGAAGTGTGATACATAATGATGAAAACAAAAAATGGATAAGGGCAGTAAACCCATAATTCTAATGTATTTGTTCATCTTAAACCACAGCCAAGATCTTTTGACAGTCTATACTTGTACTACAGCACATCATAGTCTTGGTCTAGCTGAATTATTGGAGGGTGTCGGACAGCATGAATGTGTGTGTACAGAGAAGTGTTTAGTTTGCATCAGTTTGAGTGCGAGTCCTCCTGGGTGATGGATACTGATCGATGTGCGCTGCCTGCTCTGTGTCTCTCTGCACTGATCCCTACTTTGGGATTTATGAAGCCTGGGGGCTGATCCACATCCAAATTATGTGGGCGGGGCACAGCTGGACTGCACTCTTATCAATCTTCCCCACTCAACTCAAGCCCAAAAAAAAGGGGGAAACTTTTCATTTTTCTACCACTGTAAATGCTAGGTTTTGTCAAAACCACATATCACCTGGGGAGACAAAGTGGAAGTGTCGGGCCTAAATCTGACATCAGAGCATGCCTTTCAGTAGACAGTACTACTATATGGGTTGCTAGAGCCAAATGGATGTCCGCATGAACATGGCTTTTACATTTTAAATATGTAATGTCCTCACATGAAATATTCATCAAAGTCTGAGCGAAACATTTCCATGTAAAGGAATGTTGGTCTGGATGGATGTAAACGGTCTGCAAAGGCTATAATCCAAAAGTTTCTCACAAACACTCGTGCTTCTATTGGTACGCGCTCCAACGCATTGTAAGTGATAGGCTAAGGGGCGTTAAATCCTTAAGCCGTTGACCAATCACAACAGAGCCAGGGGGGAAAGAGGTGCTGCAGCACAGGCAGTATGAGAAAATTAAGGCACCGAAAGCATGTAAACATGTCATATTAGAGGCACACAAAACGAATATGAAACCTGAACATTTGCATAAAATGACCTATTTAACTCACAGTTTATCATTGTTACCATAAGGATGAAGTTCCCTTACCTGACCCTAGCCCCTAACCCTAACCATGACCTTTCCCAGAACACAACGTGCACAAGCTTTAGTATATATGCCGATCTACAGCTGGATGGTGCTGTCTGCGTGTCCTGGCTGAAAGAGAGTGGCTGGGCAGCGTGGGCCTCACTGTTCAAACATCTTAAAGTTTGCTGATGCGTCGTCTGCCTGCCATGCCTGAGACAGCTCCGGTTCCAGGATTTCACACACTTACATGCCACATTCTCAAACTGCCTGACACTCACTGCAGAACACACTCCAGAACATACACACATACAGTATTATACAATTTAAAAAGAGCACGCTCGGATCACACGAGGACTGCAGATTCTGACAAAGAGTCATGTCACGTCACATAACCTTGTTGCTGTGACGATTCCTTGACCATGTCTGTCAAATGGTTGAGCCCCACAACTCCATCTCTCCATATCCATACAGAGAGGAGGAAGGAGGTGTAGCATCCAACACCATACAGTACATGTACTGTACATGTGGCAGATTATATACAGAAATACATATTCATTACATTGTACATATCATCGTCACTGTGAACTTTTGCATATCCTCCTATATTAGCCAATATTTTTGACGCACTAAACTTTCTTTGTGTTTTTATTTGTAATAGTATCTTGATAGTGTCTTATTTATTTCATCTTATTGGTTTATTGTTTATTGTATGCACGAAACGCCAAGGCACATTTTTTGTTATTGTAAATCTACTCGACAATAACAATTATTCTCCTTCTTTGGCAAGACAATAGCCAGGTGTCCACAACCTTCTCACTGCTGCTTCGCCCTGAGGAGATAAAGCACTGCTGCCAG
The DNA here is from genome assembly GCF_000735185.1 of Notothenia coriiceps. Classification (NCBI taxonomy): domain Eukaryota; kingdom Metazoa; phylum Chordata; class Actinopteri; order Perciformes; family Nototheniidae; genus Notothenia; species Notothenia coriiceps. The sequence continues at coordinate 13,582 of NW_011348036.1, forward strand.
AGTTTGAACCCACGGGTCGGCCTCATTGAGCGGGACTGTTTGTTTAGAAGAAAGCCACAACACTACAATTATATGTTTGGGAAGTTCTGGCCCACGCTGCGGCAGCCCTCTCCTCGGACCACTGTCATTGACGTCAGCGGCAGGTTGGTGGAAGCATAGAAAAAGCCCAGAGGCATATTCAAAAACAACAGACTGTGGCAGTGACCACGACCGACGCTGTATGAAGTTGGAAGTGAAGCAGATGGCTGGGGTGTGGTTTGGTCTAGGTAACTGAAACGCTTACACAGTGCAGAGTGCTCAGTGATCAGCAGCTGTAGACCTTTGCTCATACAGCAGGCTTGAAGGCATCAGAAAACATTCACTTTACTGACCTTTGCAGGTTTTGCCATCGGGCTGCAGAGTGAATCCCACGGGGCAGCTGCAGCGCACCCCTGTGGCGGTGTCTTTGCATGTCCTGTCACAGCCGCCATTGTTCACGGCGCAGGTCTCTGCAGATGGCGGGACAGAGATGGAGGAAGAGAAAGAGAAGAAGGGGGTGTTAACATGTGACCCCTGCTTCTAAAACAGCATCAAAAAGAAACAAGGGACACTGAAGGTGATGTGGGTTGAGAGAAAAGGTTCATGCAGTGGAAAAATACACAACAAACAGCACAGTAATGTTTTCTTGCGTTTTCACAACACTCCAAAGATTTTTTTTTTTTTGAAGATAATACAGTGTTCATAAACTCAGAAAGTCACAGTAAATATTTAGGTGAAAAAGTATTTGGCTCAATGGTTGGTCCTGTTTCAAAATGTGACAAGAAATCATCGTTAACACAAAAAGGGAAAGGGTTAATGTAAGTAGATGGAAAAATAAAGTTAGTGCAAGGTTGAGTGCTGTAAGTCTAGAACACTCTCGGCAGCACCGGCGTATATATATTTTAGTCCAGAAAAATGTTTTTGTACGTGGCGCAGATAAAGGTTTGCTGGGACTTGTGGATATTGCCTGCGCTGATCCCAAAACCAACAGGAGCTCATGGTAACTCTAGCTCACCTGCCCAGCCACTGTTGCTTTAGCAAAGCTCGGTACACACTTTCCCAATAGGCCTCCAAATGTGCTGAGGAGGCTGACATTTGACGTTGACTCATGTCTGTTGAAAGGGATTTAATAAAACTACACCTAATAAGGAAGTTTCAGTTAGTAAATGTTTGGTTATTGGTGGGTTTGACTTCAATCATTTCAGAGAAAATTGTACACTTTGCTGCTGAAGGTACAAGGGCTAAGAGTTGAGATATTCCACTAGTTATTGGGCTTTTAAAACCTCCATCTGAAACCCAACAGGTCACATTTATAAATACACCATCATAACAAAAGTTGGCTTTTGAAATTCAAAGGATTGTTCCAGCAACATGTAAATCGGGGACGTTACTCTCCTTTTTGGCAGCTTCTTCCCATTTAATTAAAGTGGCAGGATTGTGTGTGCCTACTAGGAGAAGTGAGGAAATAGGAAAAGCCTTTTCAGGCGTGCAAACACATTCACATCTAGAGGTCAATTCATTAGCATAAAGCATTCTGTCAAGAAACAGGAAGGTATTTGTGGGGTTGTTTGTGTTTCTTCATGTGGCTCCAAACAGCATCAATCTGTTTTCTAGCCTGCATTTGTTCCTTGCTGTGTTTATCCTTGAAAGCTCTGTGTTCATCACACGCAATGTCTTTCATGTCTCGTTCTCTCTGGGAACGTTCTGAGACCAGATATCAAACTATTTTGTAATTCTGAACTGTCTTACGAGGGAGGATAAGGGCCACATGTGAATTTTCGAAGATTAAAGTAAAAAATGTAGTTTTAGTGCCAGAATTCAGACTTTCTTCTCAGAAATTTGACGATTTTCTTAGAATTCTGAGATTAAACTGAAAGTTCTGATTTTGTTTGTCAAAACGTTTTTGTCAGGATTCTGATTTTAAAGACCCTAATCTTCCGTATTGTCTTAAATGGATTCGTTATTTAAAAAAATGTTGCAGGAGGCTTCACAGAGTTTGTGTTTGAGTAGAAAAACAGCAAAGGGCAAGGCTGTAAGTAGACACTAACCGTAACCCTCATTTAAACAGTCTGTCTGACAGGGTTTGGTCCTGTATGATACAACAGAAGACCCCTGTCCCATCTCCTCTCCCCAGCTTGGGTCCCTGTCCGTCTGCGTGAGAATTAAGGTTAAAGGCTATATGCCTGCGCAGGTGCATACAGTCAATAAGACTTTTTGTGTTAGTGTTAAGGTACATGTGCATGAGCGTGGGCTTGATGTGAGTGGAGGTGGTGTTTGAGGGTCAGAGTGATTTATACAGAGTACAGTTGGCCCTATCATTAGGTGAGGGTTGAACACAGTCCTGCTCAGCGCCCCAGCCTCAGGCCAGATTGAGAAGGGGAACACAGACGCACCGCCAAGCCTGATTGATGTGCTGGACAAGCCCCTTATAACCCCCTCGGCCCCCTCTCCAAGCCTCTACACTCTCCATATAACCCTGCATATTTCTATCCCAGCCTGTCTGAGTGTGTGTGTGTGTGTTTGTGTGTGCGCAGCATATATCTGCTTGTTACTTCGATGTCATGAGGGCTGGAATCACATATGATGGATTCTAAACTCATACTGTATTTTTCCTCTGGGTGTCTAATGTTAGATCAGTCTTGTTTGGTGTTTTGTTTTTTTCAGCACCACACTTGCAAAAGTTGGGGTATTCTCTTTTGACACGGTCCACAATGTGAAGGCTACAATTGCTAAATTGTTGATTATGTGTCAGAGTAACTGAAGCAATGACACATATTGAATGTGGATTTTAGGTCATATATGTTGATATATTCATATATTTTTTTACACAGTTGTCTAGTGTGATTGTGGCAAAGATTACATGAATAGTTCAACATCTTGCAAAATACCAGCATCTTGTAAGTTACCATCCAAACTATTACTAGAGAAACCTTACTTCACATTAAGACTCCATTAAGTCACCCGTCCGAGAAATATTCTATAATACGACAATATGTAAAGAATAAGATGTAAGTAGGCTGACTTTGTTACATTTTAGACTGAGCCAGGCTAGCTGTATATAGGCTAAACTTAGCTAATAGCTTGCTGGCTCAAACATAATCTTTACAGAAACATGACTGGAATCAATGTTCTTATCTTACTCTTAGCAAAAAAGTGTAGTGTATTTCCCAAAATATGGTGGTATGAATAAAAAAAGGCCCAATGTCTATTCTAGGGAATTGACTGTTGAGTCAGTTCACAACTTTTCCATTTCCACTTTTATTTGATGAACATGTTTGATAATGTTTCTAGAAATGCTACTGTTGCATGTATCTCACATGTCTGTGAGTATTAGTTAATAATGTTCATTTTATTATAATTTTTATTTTTAGACTATAAAGACCACCCATTGGGTGCTTTGACTCAAGATGAAATCAATTTGAATGGAGAAAGGAAAAACGTGGCAGCATATTCAGAAGATGATGCAAAATGTTAAGATTTCAGGAGGGGGGAGGCTGCCGAAATGAAAGCAACCCAACACAACTCTCCTCTTGCCGATTGAACAAGGTCAGCAACTGCATGTTAACGGATGACAATATGTCAGCAAGGGGAAGAGGAATGAGAGGAAAAACTGTATGGATACACATGTCCGTCGTCTTCTCATGGAACTGCTGACTTTTTCCAAGAGAGGACACATGTTCTATTGATTAAAGATGGAAAGCATGAGAGGGAAAACTATGTGCACTGTGTGTACTAAAGCATCATGCCAAGTCACTAACTGTTGGAAAAAAGGTGAGAGGGGCACGATCATCTGTCAACTCTCAACAAGATCCCCTTTTGCCCCGTGATTGGCATCTAAATCAGCTGTCAGTTAGCATAGCTCTGGTCTGCAATCCCGCTATATAGATACACCTACTGTGAACACACAAACACACACATCAGCTTAGCTCCATCTGTCCAGAGGTGATGGTTTATTTGGAGTCCAGAGCCAATGTAGCACAAGTGAGCACCTGGCTCCTGAATTTTCTTCAATAGCAACATCATGAAATGTCTCAGAATTACTTTTCATCAGATCGCCCACACTTCTTCTGTCCTATTTCCCTTCTGGCTTGCTCTCAAGGTTTCTCCTTTTGTTATCTCACCACCGCCTTTTATTAGAGCTCCGGTCGCAGATCCATTTGTCTAGGATCGGCACGTTGTCTGTGCTGTGTGATGGCAGCGAGTGCACAGGCAGGAGTACCTCGTGTCAGAGGAATCAGACTGATAGCTATGTCAAATCTAACATGCTGCTGCTGTTCAGGCGGTGCTAGTGCAGCATCGGGATGGTCTCTATGCTCTTAACAACCCCAGGCATGGACATGTGTTTGTTCATGCACACTGATAACTTCCCTCAGGGTTGAGTATTGGGGTAAGTGGTGGCCCTTGATTAAAAGTAATAATAACAATAATAATCTGTGATTAATCATGAATAGTCAAAAGCTGTTTTATTTTTCTTTATTGTAACATCTCAGCTTAGTTTAAATGATTTCTTAATTATTGGCATGAAGTCCAAGCATTTTCTGACACCTAGCTGAAGCATCTTCAAAGCGGCTGTCACAGAGAATAACTGTGATAACCCTCTGTATAATGTGTGCGACACACGGAATATGTTCTTGGTAGTATTTGCTCTGCCAGCTTCACATTGTTAGCACTATTTGTTCCCACAATGCCTCCGCTTTCTTTTCGTTTTTCCTGCCATGCAATTCAATTCCAACCCCAACCCTAACCCTAACTTGAACTGTACTGGATGTACAGTATGGGAGGCACTTAGGGTCAAACTTGGTAATGTCAATTATTTGCGTAATTTTTCTAATTTCATTTTCCTTAACGTGGTAAGCTTTCCAGATCAATTGCAAACTTTAATGTGGTAACATTTGAATTATTCAGGGTTCGAAACTGCAAATTGCTGAACCGCTCAGGATGTGTAGTGGAGCTTTCAGGAAAAGATGATGGATTCCACCAAGCTGAATATAAGTTTCACATTTATCAACTTCTATGTTGAGTGGCCAACTTGAACAAAGTTAGGCTGTTTAGGCTAACATGACTTTGTTTTTTGTTTCTGTTTGTTGACAGTTCTGAGATTCAGACATCAACACATTCAGAAAGACTGGATAATGGGAATCTGGATGGCAGTGTCCTCAAAGCCTTTCTCACACTGCATGACTTGCCAAAGGTGCTACTGAGGCTGGTGCTATTGTAGACAGTTTTATTTGAAAGAAAAACCTGAGGATTTTTCCAGCGTAATTTGCAGCAAGTTGTAAATGACGTTACAAGAGGAGCACCATCAGGAAAGGTGACATGCTGGTACAACAGGAAGTGAAACAGGGTTTAGTGTGGAGTCAGGAGACTTCTATATTCAAGGTAAATAAAGGAGAAGAGAAAAGAACAAAGAGGTATAATAAAGATGAGGAAAAACAAATTCTCCATTCTTCCTTCGAGCCACATTGGCCGGAACCTGCTGAAATAAAATAGTAAATTAATTGACTGCAGACTGTACAGCACATCAGTTTGGAGTTCCAGATATTGGGGTGCAGGGGAGGAATGATGGGTTGAAGATCTGAAAAGAAAAGTGGCAGGGTCCAGTCCTTCAGGAACCAAATAATGCCCATCTCGTTTATTTTTGTATAAGTTCTCGATGTCGCACCTTTCAACAATAGCCATCCTTTACAGCAGAAACCGAACCTGAAAACCATCCTTAAAAACAAAGGTAGCATTGGACTGTTGCTTTTATTCGCTCGACTTTACTGCCCCTTCAGAAGATTGTGGTTTTGAGAACAGGCTGCCAAGTACAGTGTAAAACGTTTATGGGGCAACCATGGGGTAAGCTTGGTCCAGAACGTTATTTTACAAAATTGGTGGTCTATTAGGGGAATGGAACACATACATTGTACAGTAAAGCTGCATTCACATGACAAGCGGTAAAACGGCTCTGTGCTGTCGTTGATGTTGTGTTTCGACCCTCAGCGTCGCGAATCGTACGAAATTGCGAGCAGTTCTTGATTGCTGTTGACTTTTTGATGCACAACCAATCAGATGACAGCTGTGCTAAGCGGCGCAAGCTAACAAGGGAGGTACCCATAAAAACAAAACGTATCTGGTGCTTTCACCGCAAGGCTCTGCACCCAACCTCACAGTGAGCAAAGAGCGAATCATGTGAATGCGGCTTAAGGTGCAACATGGAAAGCAAATGTTAGTCATCGAGAAAAACCTTTAGTAGTTTTAGGAAGGACCACTTCAAAGGAAAACAGGGACTTCTTTCACTTTGTTTTCATCACGTAAGGTACAGAAGCAACAAAACGGACTGTGGGAGACACAGTGGGCATCATCGGATTACAAAAAAAAGAATGTTAACAAAATAAAGACAGAGAGGAGGACGAGGAGGAGGAACGGAGAGGAATGGAGTCGGGGATACAAGCACAAGCGCCATGGCAACACATAGAAAGAGGAAGAAAAGAGTTACCCATAAGTAGCCGCCGTTTCACCCGCTTGTCCACATCAGCTACTGACGTGGCATTGAACTCAGAGCTCTCAATTGCAGCCTCATCTTTCTCTAAAACACAAGTGACAAGGGGACAAACAGTGAGCAGCAGGTTAATGAGAAGCCCAAATGACCAGACCTTCAGCCCCTCTTGGTGTTTGAGCAAAAAAACCAAAGCCAAGAAGCAAGAAGCGATGAGGAAGCGCCAAAATCCCTGTTAGAGTGTTAATCCCCAAACAAATGATAAATCCCCCAGAGCAAACAAAAGAACAAAATAAAATAAATGAAATATTGGTATCAGTGTGTAGCTCACAAAATGAAGCGGTAGATAGGCAAGAAGGTAGGTGGGGAGGGAAGGAGATTGAGGACTTACGTGAAAAAGTAAACCAATAAAAGATGGTTAGAGGTGTGGGGGTTTTAGGGATGGAATGAGGTTGGGGTGAACATTAACGGGGATCTTAAATCTTATGTTGACGTTACTGTTTGCAGATGGAGTTTCTGTCTTCCATATCAAACAGCCACACTTTCTCAGCAATGATTCCCTTGCGTTAGGATGGAGGAGGAAGACGAGAAAGAAAGGGAGGGGAGGATACTTGTCCAACCTTTCCAAGACAAGCTGTCTTAAATGTTGGAACAGAGACGGAACCAAGTTGTAATGATGACAAAATGAGGTGAAGGGGAGGAAGACGAGAGGTCGAACAGCAGCGAGAAGTGATCAAACAACCAAGCAATGACAAGATTTTTGAGTGAAATGATGAACAGAGAAGAAAAACAGATAGCGAGGTAGAAAAGGAAAGGCAGAATCAGTCCCATCATGGCCCACAATGGGAGAGCTATATGAGGGACAAAGGGGTGCACACACTGAGAAATGGGGTTTGAAGGGGCAGTGCAAGGAGGGCATGCAGAGAAATAAAAAGGCAGGAGGGGGTAGTCTGGGGGCAGCGCTGGTTGCCTGTTTGTCTATGGAACACATCACAACTGGCTTTAACAGTTAACGCTGGAAGAACCACAATCCAAAATGTGGGCAGCGGAGCGGGGGTGGGAGGGGGGGGCTGAGGTCGGAGGGTGGCCCTGACGATGGTTGTAGAAAGGGTTAAGATGGCATGCATGTGGTGCGTTGAGGATGGTGGGTTTTACGTTATCGAGGAGGGAGGCGGCCTTTCATTTGGGCCTGAGTCATTAGGGCCTGAATGAGCATCTCTTCTTGAATAGACGCCACTTGCCGCTATAGGACTGGGCTTTGATGTATACACTCAGTCCTGAGGTTGGTGAGGGGGTGGATATGGGGGTAATTAATGTTCATTCCATTCCCCGGCCCTGTCCCGCTACGGTTTTCTCTCTCTCCTCTCGGGAGCTTGATGGACAAAGTGGAGGACTCTCTGAAGTACACTCAGGGATGAATGGAGGCTTTCTGGTGCTCGGCTAACGAGTGAAAAGTGGCTGTATGAATGTGTGCGTGATTGTTGAATTGAGAGCTTGGGCATACCAGTCCGTGTGCTTTTGAGCGTCTGCTTTCTTAAGTGTGTGAAAAAATCTGTCACGGAGGGAGATAAAATGTGTGTGTGGATGTGTGAGCCAGGTTGAGAAGGGGTGGGAAGAGAGGAGTCCCTGCCACTCACTTCTAAATAGTCTACAGGGCTAAGCAGTGGTCTGAAGCCCACAGAGAGGGGAGTGAATAGAGAGCCAGACCACAGGACATGGAGGGGGGAAGAGTTAAACTACAACTAGGAGGAGAATGGTAAACACCGATGCACTGGGAAAAACAACAACACAAGGACCAGGGTCACTATAAACAACAACAATAACAAAAAACAAAATGTTATTCAATTCCAAAAAGGGTAAAAAAATAAATAAAAAAATAAAACGAAACCAGAAAAAAAAAGGGAAACCATACAAGTGCAGGGCAGGCTCTCCCATGCAGATGGACAAGCAGACAAACAAACACATGATTGGACGGATTAGTAAAAGAGGAGGTGGCAGACACTTGGACGATATGGCACATGTGAGTGGACAGAGGCAGTAGAAAGAAGGGTTAGCGATGCAAGCCCCTGCCTCTCTATCAGGGAGTATGGAGCAAGGAAGGGGGCTGATGGATGGGGATGTTGTTGTCGGCAGGTTTGTGGTTCTTGCTTTGCTTTTTTGTGTTCGGGAGGTGGAGGATGAGGAGGTAGAGAGAGAGGTGGAGGAGGAGGAGGAGTAGGGTTAGGTTTGCTTTTGAGGGAGCTTAACCTAAGATCAGGCTGCAATTGAGATGTCCGCTTTTAGCCACAACGTCTAACACGTGGCCCTTGACCCCTGACCCCTGTACCGTACCGCCCCACCCCAACAGCAACCAGAGCCAGTCTTTTCTCTTGTGCACTGAGGATTTATCCTTTCAATCCACCTGAATTGAGTTTTAACATGGATGCTCAGACAAGACAGGCAATCAGGAAGCAGCAGGAGGAGGAGGAGGAGGAAGAGGAGGAGGAGGTCGGAGGAGCAGAGGGATAGCACTATATAGTAAGAATAAAGGAAAGGTGGGGACAGGTGGGTCCATTGAGCAATTGGGACACCCAGTCCGAAGACCTTTCTCTCGTCAAATAAAATAGAGATAGAGAGAAAAAACACAAGACATTTGGAAAGAAGGGAGGGTTCTCTCTCGTTTTTATCGTATCTTCTTCTTCGCAGCCTTTTCCTCGATGGTGTGTTCTTCTTTAAAGTAGCTGGAAAGAAAAAGGGGTTAATGGCAGTCAAAACCTAGCAGCACAGCAAACTGCTCGTGTGTTGATAGAGACAGAGGGAGGTGTTTCCAGTGTACGGACAACAGGAAGGACAGCACATCAACATCAGATCATTGTGTGTCCATGGTTTTATCAACAGCATTGACATCATTCTGTGTGTTCGTGTTTTTCAGTTCACAGCATGAATGAGTGTGTGTGGTTTGGTTGTGCAGGTGGTTGCAATCTCACATGTAACGATGTGTTTAAACGCACTTCCACTTTGTTTTCTTTGGTTGAAACCACAAGGAATTGTTGACTTTTTCTTTTGTTGGTTCATTGGGATCTCGCTGTCCAATTACAAATGAACCACAACTTGTAAACAGAAGTCACATGGACTGAAGCGGCTCACTAATTGGCAGAGATTAGGTGACCCATAATCTTGGTGGGTTAGCGATTCTGGCAGTAGGGGAACACTTCAGTTCCTACCTCTACAATAACTGGAGGTTATCACTTTTGGGGAAAAACATTAATTAATTTAGGGCACAACTTTGATTATTTGCTGCTTCAATTATTAACTTGAGGATGCAAAGATGCAGAATCGATCAACACCTTCGATGTGCTTCATGTATTACAGCCCTTGAGGCCAAACTACAACCACTGTGACTGGAACCAGCTGCAGTGGGCTGGCTAAGGTCATAAATGTGGTGATGAAATGACTGTAAGACTTTACAAATGACTAATAACATATATATCAGCAAAAACAAGGCGGAAAAGAACAGTTATGAAGAACTCCACTTACCTTGAACGCTTTTATTTATCCTTTACCGATTAAAACAATTGCAAGACAAAAATCAATGTCCATTATGTGAGAGCTAGGATGTCCTCAGCATGTTGTGGAGTCAACTGAGTTCTGACATGAGGAATGGAGTATCAGAGTGGGTATTGATACATTCAAAAGCAACTCACTTTCAAACATGTAACACAGGAGTAACGTTATGGCCCCAATGGATCATTCAAGAGGCTTTTCGCAATGCAGCGCACCTCTACGGACTTTATATCCGATGTGCGACAGCTTCACAATCTGAAAACCCTGAGAGGCTGTGCTCAGGGCAAGAAAGCCCAAACACCCAGTTCCCAATCGAGCTTCTACGTTGACTCTTTGGGTATGATAAGGTGAAGATAACCCTTGATAAGTAGTTTAAAAAATGGTCTTAAATTAAACAAGGTGCTCTCAGTATGCAAATCAGCTAGTTTAAAATGTTTGCATCTACTGAGAGCAATCACTGTCATTTGAAATAAATGACATGATAATAAAACATATTTGAATGTGACTCTGCATTAATTGTTGATTTAAGGATTTTCACAATGAAAAACATTGATGATTTAGTTGATAAAATATGTGTTCTTTTCTAAATCTACTGACAACCTCACTACCGTGTTTCTGTTGGGTTGAACATAATATGAGTATCTTAGCAGGTTTGATGCAGCATTAAGTTAGCAAGAACCTGGAAAAATTGTTGATTTAATAAGGTCTAATTCTTATTCTTTATCGCTGAGAAGCTCACACTTGAGTGTTACCCATGTCATTTTTATGACTGGAGATTGATTCTACCTGTAAATCAGTGAGCATCAATCTGTTAAAGTGCTGTTTCCCTCAGTATCAAGGGAAGAAGAGAGGAATGATTGTGGAGCTCGGAGACGATCTATCTTTCAACTGTCCAACTCCAGCCCCCGAACACACTTCCACATTCTGTTACTTTGCTTCTTTTATCAGCTGTGCTACACCGACACGGTCATGGCCTTCTATCATACAACAGATGTTACAGTCAAACAGCTGCGGGGGCTTCAGTGTGTGTGTGTGTGTGTGTGTGTGTGTGTGTGTGTGTGTGTGTGTGTGTGTGTGTGTGTGTGTGTGTGTGTGTGTGTGTGTGTGTGAACTGGGAAGACTTCTTGGTTGTCACTCACCGATGCAGGTCTTGCTGTCTGAGTGCAGGGCGTACTTCTGATGGCAGCCACACACCGGCCCTGTGTCTGTGTCATCGCATGTGTGCTGGCAACCGCCGTTTCCATAGTTACACGTCACTGAATACAACACACACACATTCCTGGCTTGTATATCATGCGCAAAACATGGCTCGTGACATTTTAAAAGGTCCACTCATTCTTGATTTAGCTTTAACAACAATATGGGGGGGGGCAGTAACGAAGACGCAACATGGATGCTGTATTGGATATATGGCTCGGGGTGACAGGTGGGAGAGGGCCATAAAAGGATGCAACGAGAGAGACGAAGGAGTGAATTAAGGAGAGAAGGAGAGATAAACAGAGAAAGGGTGAGTGTAATAAATATGGTCTTCAGTGATGGTTATATTATCCTAAATGTCTGTTTCTCTGTTTCTTAAATATATGTCCTTGTTAGTGCTCTTAATGCTGTGATGCAACAAAAGAAATCAGACTTGAATGTATTATCGTATGGTAAAAAGAGAGGACTACAGAGCAACAGAAATAAGATCAGGAGAAAGGGAGAATTAGATAGAGTAAGATGTATAAGAAAGATGGAGAAGGAAGAACAAAGATGGGGCGAGGGACAAAGAAAGAGAGGATAAGAACATTTTGAAAATAATATGTTTATAGTGTTTGAAATTCTTTGGTAATATAACATCTGGTTCTATTGTTTGTAGCATAGAGACACCTTTTATATTTAACATTTAGTACAGTTAGTATTTTATTTTTTAACGGTTTTATGGAATAACATTTCAATTTCTAAAACCACATTTGAAAAGATCTTTTAATTGCATGTTTTAAGCTTTTGATAGTTTAAGACACACAATCTGACTGGTTAGTTTTAGGAAAAGATCCTGGTTTGGGCACTACTTTAAGGTGAGTCCACCGTAAGTTCAAACTGGGTTCCATGCATTTTAAATATTCATAAACAGGTTCCCAACTTCCTTGAAATCTCAAGGTCAAAAGGCAAAAAGGAAAAGGGAAAGAGAAAATGTATAAGCTAACATCAAAAGGATAAGAAAATCCATCCATAGCGGAGAGATATGGAGAAAATTGTAAAGAAGAGATCCTAATGCAGGATCTTTCCTGGAGTTTTTTCGAGTACTTGCAAACCCTTACGCAGCAGAAAATAAAAAGCTTTAAACTTGGCCGCAAAAACAGCCAGCTGAGAAGTACTTTTTGACGGGCCACAAACTATTGAGATGGGGTCTGCCATAGTAAACAGAATTGATTTGTCAAACTCAAACTATTTCAACAGTTTGTGATTCCTCCAATTTGTTAACCTCCTAATTTGCCTCGTTGACAGTTCTCCAGTGGGAAAGGGATAGAAAACTATTCAGATGAAGAGAAGAGAGGAGGTGAGAGATGAAATACAAAGAAAAAAAGGGTGTAAAGACGTGAGAGGATGTGAGAAACAGAACAAAAGAGGCCATAAGGAGAAAGGAGGGAAGATGTGTGCAGATAAAGCTAGCATTTCTTCCATCATGTCCTGTGCCGCAGTGCTCATCAGGCCGTCACAGCACCGGGTCCCTGGCGTCTAATGAAATATTACCACAGCAGGTGACACATTAGAGCCCTTTCGGAGGCTTTCACAATCTTTACACTCTCACCGTCTGAGAGGAGAACAAGATGTGATGCCAAACAAATTGTAACTAAAAGCTTATTTTCCCCCCCCTCAAAAACAGCAGCCCTAAATTCCATGGCTGCAGGCGCTCGGCGTGAAGAGTGAGAAACAGAGATGGAGCTGCGAGGGGGGAGTTTGAGACATGAATTCTCTCTCTACTGAATCCTTCAGCACCTTCGGCTTGGCCTGAAACGCTTAACTGATTTTGGTATTAAATGTCCGCCCTCATAATTTACCCCTGAAGGCCTACTGGATCTTGTCCATCATTGCTATTACAGATGTTTATTATTAAAACAGTTAAGATCCTTCATTGCACCAGTACGTAACCTCAATACAATCAGAAACAGAGTGTTAACACCTTGCTCCCATGTGAACTGTAAAAAGGAATTGACAACTAAATAGAGTGATGCATTGATGACATATTTCTGAAGGGCAACCCGGAAGTTAGCATCGCAACGGCTCCCTTCGTAAAAAAGCGATGGGATTTTACATTGGATTTCTAAATATTCCTGATTCCTGATGTTTCTGATACCTGAGACCATCTCTAGATATTAACACCACTTTTATTATTTTTGGGAATGTAAATGCATCGCCAGAAGAGTAAAAACTAACGAATGGTATAAACAAACTACATCATGGTCGAGTGCTTTCCTTCACCACCGCTAAGCTAAAGGCGGCTAATTTTTGGCGGGATGATCGTTAACAGTCAAATATAGTCACTTGTTAGCAACTTAGGATATTCCATCTAATGGCGTATTTGATGGCATAGAACAAAAACAACTTTTGTGTTGACCGAAGATCTTATTTCAAGCATCTAACCAGGAACATGTTACCAAAAAAACATTGACTTCAAGACGAGGGAACCAGAAAGTGGTTAAATGCTTACTCAATTCCCTCATGGGGGGTGTTACACTGAGGTTAGGTGTGATACGTACATATGCAGTCTTTCTGGTTTTTGTTCAGCTCAAAGCCAGGACGGCACTCGCACGACACCCCGCCCTTGCCTGGAGCCTCTCTGCAGATGTGGGCACAGCCGTGGTCCTTGTTCATGCAGTTCATCCCATCTGTTCAGGGGACAAAGAAACGGAGCTGAGGAACTGTTGTCTTACAAGTCATCAATTATATCATGGAGTAAGAAACTTCAAATCTAAATATTCATGACTGAACGAGCAACAGTGAGGTAAGAACACCTTTAGTTATGATTTGGATTTTTAAAAAGTCAGATTTCTCAGGATTGTGTGGGCGTAGTTTGATCAGACTTGATTGACAGTGACCAAACAAACCACCAATTTCATATGTATTGCAGAGGATTACATGAAACCATATCCTACATCAGCACAGCTACCTTTAAACCAGTAAGTGAGAAATGCAGAAACCCCTTATTTGAACTACCGTAATTTTCGGACTATAAGCCGCGCCTTTTTCCCCATTTTTCGACGCTGCGGTTTATATACCGGTGCGGCTAATCTATGGATTTTTACAGCTAACGGCCACTAGGGGACCTCCTAAATCTATGAATTTTACAGGTTACAGTCCACCACCTTTAACTCTATGGCCGGTCCGCGCCCCCCACCTTTAAGCGGCGGGCTCCAGCAGGAAAAGCTGGAGGCCGGAAAAGAGTGAGACAGGTAGCGCGCAAAAGTGGAACCGAGAGTGGTACGAGAGACAGAACGAGAGCAAGACAGACAGACATTACGAGAGCGAGACAGTTTGTCCCCGTACCACTGGTTGAAAACCACTGCTGTAGATCACTGCCGGTACGTGCGCTGGGAGCGCACCGTCTGAAAGTTGAAAAGTTTGTGTGTCTGAAACGCTATGTGATACAGTACAGTTTACACAGCACAGTACATGTTCTGTCGCTACTATTGCACTAAATGGTAACACTTGAATACGTTATGCAAATATGCAACTTGTTTGTTGAAATGTTAATAAATGGGAGCTTCCTCAAACAGCCCTCTCTTTCCCGACAATCCCCTCTGTGCACGAACCCTTACATATGGTAATTAAACATTAAAACACCTGCGGCTTATAGTCCAGTGCGGCTTATATATGTACACATCATTCAATTTAGCTGCTGCGGCTTATATTCAGGTGCGCCTTATAGTCCGAAAATTACGGTAATCTACTTGGCAGATAATAATGTGTTCATGTAAGAACATTTCAGCCGAAGTGAGGAACTGATTTAGGAAGTACATTTTTAACATTTAACATTTTGCTTTCCCAAGATACTGTATATCTGTATGACTCTTTTGACACCATGCCTCCAACAGCCATACTGGATCTGCAGTTTTACAGAGCTTTACAGAGAGTTTCAGCTCATTGTTTTCATGTCTTGTACACTGCCACCAGCAGAAAACACAACACAGACATACTGGAGTTGAAGCCTAGCTGGACACAAATATGACTCCAAATGAATAATAACGTTGCTCTGTAACTACTGGAAAGAAGGTGAAGGCTGCTGATGTCAAGGATTAAAATGTGACTGTTGGTGAAAACTTGACAAATGAGACAAAGCAAGAACTACAGGCACATTACAAAATAAAATATGAAAGAGTGGAACCCCTGTGGTATGAATTATGAAACTGCGAAAAAAATCAAGTTTATTGAACACCACATGTTTAAACAACCAAATGCAAAACAGAACAACACTTTTTTTTTTTATGATGTCGTATGTAAGATGAGTTGAGGCGTCTAACAGCCTGTTCTTTTTGCCTGGAACAGTGAGCACGGTCCTCAGGCTGAACAGCCAGCGGTCATCAAACCAATGTTTTCCTTTGTAATTAGAAACGACTTTTACCATTTCTGAAATCCCCACTCTCTCACACACTAAAACCCAGACATATTTCCTCTTCATCATCAGCACCAATAAAGCCCTCTGCCTAAATTTACGACTGTGCTTAGCCCATGTTTTCAGCGGTCACTAATCCGAGGCTTCGTCTTGTCACAACGCTGACACGGCTGGCCCTCTTTCTATCCCTTCATACTTTCACCGGAGCCTGTTACATGTGGTCTCCTATCCCGGTGATTTGTAGAGCATGATGGGGCAATACTAGTCTAAATAGGCCAGTGTTTAAATCTTCATCAGCTGGAGGGAAAACAAGTAGGAGGAGGACCGAGGGCCAGTCTCTAGAGAGGCGAATAGGGAAGGAGAAGCCAGCCAAAGATATCACTGAGCTCTGGGAAGAACTGGAAAAGTTCGTTTTTGGGGAGAGTGCAGTCGTCTACCTGTCATGGCACAATCAAATATCTTAACTTGCAAAAGACGGCTTCTTTCATAGAGTTTTGTACGTGTTTTCAAAAGAGCTTTGATCCACTCACGAGCTGATCAATGTTCTAGATATTATGTTTCTTTTCTGATTTTGTTAGCTGTTCCATGACGTGAACTGACAGCCTAGAGGGAACATTGTGTTCCTCATGTCAGGAAAATGATGGGTCAGTTCTTCTTCAACGCACTTCTTTGGGACTTTTTAAATGAGTACTTATTATTTGAGACACTCCTGTTACAGGACATATTTATCTTGTTTTTCAGTCCATTGTCTTCAGTTCCATGCCAAAGTGTTTCGCGGTTAGGAGAGTTAGGAGAAATACATGAAACTTAATAAGAAATTGTTCGAAAAATCTCACCCGACACTGGCTTGA
This sequence comes from Notothenia coriiceps, assembly GCF_000735185.1. Lineage (NCBI taxonomy): Eukaryota > Metazoa > Chordata > Actinopteri > Perciformes > Nototheniidae > Notothenia > Notothenia coriiceps. The sequence goes on from NW_011348036.1 coordinate 30,062, forward strand.
GTTTCAATAATCACGATACATATATTAATTTCTTGCAAGAAAGGAACAAGCAGCCCCAAAAAACTGAAGTTTGAAGGAATTGAATTAATCACGTAACACCACAAAACGTACAACCTAAGACGGCACTACTTTTATCTACTTGAATGGAATAACATACGACACCTTTCCTTTACAACACTCTCAAATGAACTGACTGAGCCTAAATTCAGTCTGTCTGTAGAGTTTGAAAAGCTCTATTACACCGAGCATTTAGGAGAAATCAAAAAATCTTGATAGTTTATTCTGCTGCAGATAAGAATCCAAATGCCAGTTATGTGTATTTGGCTGTAAAGACCCCATGCTTGAGGATGCTCTCCAAACAAATCCAATCACCATGAGGAAAATGTAAGAAGTAAGAGATAAGTGTTTCAAATTAAATGAATGACATTTTAAGTAAAAAAGAAACACAAACAATAAGTGATTACCGCCATTGTCCTTATTTTCGCTATTTACTCACGATTTGCATTTGGTAGCACTCACCAAAAAGATTTGGTTCAAAGACACGCCCCTTCTCTGATCACCATGGTGAATAATGTCCCTTCATGGGGCCCAAGAGCGCTTCGAGTACCTCATTAAGGCGCCGTTTCTTCTAGAGAGTCTCCTTCACAAACAAAAAGTCCTTTCTTAAACACCGCCATTCTAGCTGTCCACTCCAACAGGACCATTCCATCAAAGTCCAAAATCAAAGGAGCCAAAGGAAATTGTGCAGTTACATGATTAACAAAAGATCAAACTAAGTCTACCCCTCTATTCAACGTTATATAATTCAGACAATATAGCATTAAATGTAGGCAGGTATTGATGCAGTTTTGCACTGTACAACTGACAGGGCAATGGAGCCAGGGGGTAAAAAAGTTTAAAAGTTTCCAAAAGCATTCATTGACCCTGTTTGAAAACTCATAAGAAAGTATCTACAATCAATTTAAACCTGGGAGAAGTCAAATAAACGGAGGCAGAGGGAGAAGGTGGACACAGCCCGGGACTCTGCACAATCGAGCCTAAAACAACAAACACCAACTGCGGCCTCTCAACGTGTCCGATGTGACGAGGCAGGGCGAGAGGGAGAGCCGGCTGCTCACTGACACGTTTACTCGTCAGAGCTGAAGAACCCACATGGGTCCCTGGATACATATTCAGCCGGATCTGATGTCCAACTCTGTTTGGATCAACATCAGAGTTGACCTGCTGACACAAAGTGAGGAGTAGGAGTGGAATCAGGAGTTCACGACGTGCGAGAGAAGGTTTTAAGTGCGCTAAAAGTTAACGCTGCCATCCTCATACAACAGACCTGCAGGACAGAGGCTGCAGGGGAACAGATCAAGAGAATGGGCCACAAAGACCATGAGTAACAATACTTTGTTTTTATAGGCTGGCAACACCATGCCCAGGTGTTACCAGGTAAATTACATTTGTTTTTATTATCATTATAACTTTTTATTTGTTAATTTGTTTTTTCTCCAAAATAATTATACTTTTTCTCAAAACACAAACAATTAAAACGTATGTCTTTGAAGGTATGCCATATCGATGGTAGTTGTTGTTTTTTAACTAAATGACCTCCTGCTCAACAATACAAAGCATAAAGCATGCAGACATGGCTGCACGGTCACATGAGCGGTCACCATAACATATAGAGGAGCACACGGACACAGCAAAATACAAATTAAGCAAATATAAAGTGTAAATACCTGCATCATTCCTACCACACTCCTTCACAACTTTAACATATTACTGACTTTTTGGACAAGAAAATGCTGGCTGTGTTAACAAAATGAAAAAGATATGAGGACTTCTAGTAGAGTTAAGGCCATTGTCCTTCTTTCGCTAACATTTAATACGAATTAAAAAGTGCAGGAACACAGGTGCTTGGGAAGATATAAATATAATCTTAAAAATAATAATCAAGTTATTGTTGCCGAAACATACTAACCAACTCTTAATTTATAGAAATATCTGCATGTAAATATGTTATAGCTTTCCAAGCCTTTTAAAAATGGGACATGAAAAGCAAACCACATGGCAGAAACACCAGGAACAGTTAATCTGGTTCAGAAACCTTTATTGAAAGGAAGCTCCAGTTTCAAACTAAAAGCAAGTGACCGTGATATTGGGTAGGAGATTCCTGTAATAATAAGGCGGCTACTTGGATAGAGATGTCCCGTGATATGTAATGTAAGCTTGATCAATAATCCGTAAAGACCTGCCTTTTGATCGCCATCTTAGGAAGTCTTTTTTTGCATGTTGTAAAAATGCTGATAAAATGTCTGTAAACTAAAAACAGTAGCTACCACAGGTAAATGGGAAAGTATCTCCAAGACAGATGGTATGTTTTGGAAAAAGGTTGCCTAAAATGCCTCTTTAAAGTAAAGTGGTGTTTATGTCCCTTTCAGTGGCAATCCTTCAGTGAAAAATGAAAATGGATTGAGATGGTTGACGTTTCCTTTTTTTTTCCAGCTGGCAGAGGAGCTGTGTTTTGATTGGAGAGGTCAGCAGGTTTAAAACTACTGAAGCTCCACACTGGGAGCCCAGCGGGTCCAGATAAAACACTCAGACACGTCTTCAGGGCCCAGCAAGAGCCGCTCTGTCTCTCACACAGTCTCTCCTCTGTTCCTCTGTCTCTTTTATTGCCCTCTGTCTGTCTTTCTCCTTCCCTCTCCCCTGCCTTTTCTTTATCCACCTCTCCACACATCTCTCTCAGGAGCTCTGACTCCAGATGAGGTCCAAGCATATCACAGCCGTGTTATTACAACCCGACTCTTGCAGCGTTACACCCCAAAGCCCCGAAAGTCTGGCTGGCAGAGTATAATGGGAGACAAAAAAAAAGCAGGAATGAAGTGAAAGAGAGACGGATGGAGAGAAGAAAGAGGAGAGGAATGTGGAAGAGGTAGAAGGAGAGGGATAATTTAGAGCCTCATATTCGCCTCCTCCTTGTTTCCTCGGAGGATGATGAGGAATGAGGTGATGCTGAACACCGGTCTCACAGCCAGATCTCCTCACCGGGGAGAAAGAGACATTTCACATGTTCAAATAACTCTGTAGAAAATATGATGATAGCTTTCAAAGGTGTCACAACATTTAAACATTTTATTGCATTCAACTGCTTTCAATACTCATATACTCAATACCACTGTCGAGATAAATGTAGACACTATTAATGTTGTCACTTGCTGCTACCTCACTTTTTTTCACCTCGATTGGACTCCGTTTTTTACTTCCGTAATATATTCACTCCCCTGTGTAACCCTCAGGCTTCTATTGGCCAGCATAGCAACACATTGTACATCAGGGCTTCTCAAACTCCGGACCAAGGTCCGAATCCGGATCAAACTGCAAATCAATCCGGACCGAACCCTGTGTCCCATTATAATAAAAAAAAAATTATAAAAAAAAAAAAAAAATCTGATTCTGATGTAAATTAAAGTGGACCTATCATGCTATATTGGACAAATATATTGTAGGGCCATACCTATACAAAACATGTCTGTTAAGTTTTTTGCTTAAAATACCAAACAGACCACCCATTGTAGCCATGCCTCATACTGTTCATACTCCCTTCTTTGCAGCCCTGTTAGAGAAACGCGGATTTTGGGTCCTTAGCTTTAAAAAAAAAAAAAAAAAAAAGAGGAGGCGAAGCTAATGCCTGATCAGAATTCTACCGGAGATAAAGTTAAATTCTGCTGTGATAAAACGCCATCCTGTCAAAGATTATTTCTGAAACAGTATGGAGCTCAAATGCTTTTTCTCTTGCGGGTTTATCACAAGGTGAGTTCCTTTTTTTATTTCCTGCTTTTTAAACACATGTGCTCTTCAGCACAGGTTAGCTCTGAGTGTTAGCAAGGCTTGCTAATGTAAACAAAGACGAGGTTACGTCCAAAACACGTCAGGCATTGTTTCTGATAGCAACTTTCTGTGGGTCCGCTGCCGATTTGACATCAGTTCGGATGGAATCTGTATCCACTCGTTGTACACCCGTTTTTTTAAAGATTTGGGTACGGAGGAAAAGAGAGAGGGTTTTATTTTCTGACGCTGCGTGAGTTCCCCGACGCACCGGGGACACATGTTTATGTATAAAAGACATCACAAAGTGCATTTTGCATGATAGGTCCCCTTTAATGTATATTTTCTTGTGTCTGACGCGTTGCGAGAATGAACGTGCATATATATCTACTTGTGTGCGCGAGCGCGACACGCATTGCAGACCGCAGTTCCCTCTCCCCTGCCTTTTCTGCCAAGTTTACCTTGACTTTCTAATGCTTCTAATGCCATTTTTGCTTCTAATGCCATTTTTACTTTACTGGCATTGATCCGGAATTCACAAGTGGACCTTTAACAAAGAAGTTTGAGTACCCCTGTTGTACATGATAGGCTAAGGGGCAGGACATTTTTTAGCGGTTGACCAATCACAATAGAGCCGACAAGCTGACCAATCAAAGCAGACTGGGCTCTGGTTTCAGACAGAGGATGAAAAGGCAGTATGAGAACAATAACAAATGTATTGAACTTTAAAGCATGTGACAGTAAAAAAGGCACAAAATACAAATAAGAACCTGAAAAGGAGCATTATAGGGCCCCTTTAAAAAAAAAAAAAAAGTTGAATGCAACAGAATGATTTTCATGCACCGAGAAAGGAGGGAATAGGCCAACCTTAATCCAGGGACAAATTAGTTAAATATCTGCCTTTAGGGTTTGCTGTCTCTACAACTATAGATTTACGGCCCGTCCACACAGCGGCGTGCGTTGAAAGCTTCACCATTCACTTTGAATGGGGTGACGTCACTTTTCGCCGAACTGCATTGTGGGAAGCGAAACGGAGCTTTGCTGGCGTGGCTCGCTACAAAAGTTGAGCAATGTTCAACTTTTGAAGCCTCGGCAGAAGCGTCAGCCAATCGAATCATATGCCAGTACAAGCTCTAGCCAATCAAACCGTTGCTTGTGTGTCAGGGGCGGGAGATTCATGTGATTGGTTGTTGGTCGAGTTTCAGACATGCCCGCCTGCAAGCTTCAACGCACGCCGCTGTGTGGACGGCCGTTATGTGTAGAGACAAGGTAGATATCTGGCTATCTTCTGAAAAATAAAGTAAATACAGAATACTGACACTGTCCAATAAGAGCATCTGTGTGTGCGTCTAACTCTACATGCACATGCACACCAGCCAATGACCATGTGCATTCCTGTCTGTGTGAATAAATTACAAGTGTTTGTACTGTGACTGTATGGTAGACACAAAGCCACACATAAAGAACTCCACTTAAAAGGCCCCTTTTAAATGAAGCTATTTAAAAAGCCTCAAACGCTGTATCAAACAGGAACAATTTAAACTGCTGTAACAGCTTCCTGTGTGAAGAAAACCGGACTGGAGACTGCAGAGAGAGGCTGTTACATCACCTCAGCCCGTGCACTGCCTGGTATGTGGGATCGTGTTGGACCTACTTTACATTTGCCTTGTACTGGAGAGTATGTGCTTCGTCTCTTTTCCAAGTCTTTTCTTTCAATTTATGACATTAAAATTAGACATGCAACTTGTATATAAATGTGTATCCCAACATGGGGACGCAATGTTATATACATCAGAGATGAAGGGTTCGAGTTTTAACATTGATAATCTGGGTAACTAAGCCAAACCATGCGAAACAGGACGAAGAGCTAGAGAATGAAACGAGACAAAATGTTCTGAACGAGTATTGAAGTGAACAGCTCTCCAGACAGAATAAAAAAAACCTCCTCAACCGTATCCCCCCCCCTCACTCCCACCCCCGCCTTCCTTCAACTTTTCCATCTATGCTCTTGTAAATGGCGTTTTAATTGAAATCTGTCAGGCGCTGGCTGTGGGTCTGCACTGGTCTGCTTAAACCGCACTGCTATAGGTGCTAAGCCATGAATTTCAATGAGAGCTTTTCTTTAACTGGCTGCATTGAACTCCTTTAAATAAGGACTGTGCCTTTCTAATAACCCTCCCCAATCTCTTCTTCAAACACACACACACACACACACACACACACACACACACACACTCACACACACA
>NW_011348036.1:36163-64717 GCF_000735185.1 Notothenia coriiceps
CCGTATTCAGACTTAAGCTTCCTTTTGATTTCAGGTTACAATATGCGTCCATAGACAGACAGAAATAAAAACCCATGGCAAAGTACTCAAAATGACTTCTGTGAAAGTTCCCGCTGCAGGAGGGATCTTCANATGAATTTCAATGAGAGCTTTTCTTTAACTGGCTGCATTGAACTCCTTTAAATAAGGACTGTGCCTTTCTAATAACCCTCCCCAATCTCTTCTTCAAACACACACACACACACACACACACACACACACACACACACACACACACACACACACACACACACACACACACACACACACCCTCATTCTTTTGCTTACTCCTTCAGTATCCAACTTTAATTCTCACCGTGGGAGTGATGTGCATTTTAACATCCCTAATGTATATGATTTTACAAAACCACGCTTTTATGTTTGGAGATTTGGAGGGAAACTAGTTCAATTAAAGCATTAAAAAGGCAGTATTTATTTCAGAGCACACATAGCTAAGCAGTGAACGGTTGTGAAACCTGGAACAAAAATACTGTGTTTACCCTCCGCTTCAGGGAATCCAAAAAGAAAATGAACACGCCCAGAGCAATAACAGAGAGAGGGGACAAGTAGCAAAATCCCCTTTGTGACCGGAAATGTGCTCTTAATTTAGAGAAACACTAACAACCGCTAGCAAACTGCCCTGACCGTTCTTCCCTTTTATTTACAGTAACTTTGAAGATCAAATGACCAGCGGAACTACCTGGAACTGGAGTTCACTCGAACCCCCAGGATTACTTAAAATAAATGAAGTTAGTGTAAAAGAAAGGATTGAAAATACCATTTCTTTTTGATCTTCATAATCCTCAGTGTTTTACAATTGAAGTGCATAGCATAGTTAAATAGATATACAGTTGTAATGCGATCAAGTCACTTGAAGAGATGCTCTGGCTGTATTTAAAAATACTTTGTGAAAAGATTTCAATGATCTCACATTCACTGTATTCCTGGTATTCAATCTTCATCTTAGTGGTGACCATGTGATACACAAGTGGCAGTAACTACAAAGTCCAAACAATCAAGCCATTACGAAAATTCTAATTATCAAATCTTTCTGTCATTAAAAGTGCTTTTCTTTCCATATATACACCCATATCCTGTTCAAAAAAGGTTTACATCCAATTAAGAAGCAATGACGCAAGATAATCTTTTCATATTCAAGGCATTAAAGGTGGGGTATGTAAGTGTGAGAAACCGACTCGAGATACACTTTTTGTTATATTCCATGGAATGCTCTTAACATCCCGATAGCAATGAATATCTGAAGTGCTTTGACAAAAAATCCATAAAAGATTGTCATCTGTGGAAGCCGTAGTACTGTAAAAAGCACAACCAATCATCTGAGCCGGCCCGGCTAAAGTAACTGGATGGCCTACCTGCCTGTCAGCCTTCCATCTGTGTACAAACTTATCTCGTGCCCTCATTGGTCATGTGCGCGTTCGTGTGTGTTGGAGGAGGGGCTCTGTAAGGAAGTGGCAGATTTTTCCCGGCTGTGTATTTTCAAATTCTAGCGCACTTGCTGGTTTCTCCAAAATGACCTACCCCACCTTTAACTCAAAAGCACAGCACAAATGTATCTGGATGAGAAGTTACAAAACAAACTTGAAGGACAAACAGCTCACAAGTTTACAGATGTGAATGATTATGAGAAAATAACATCACTGTGATGGATTAGCTATCCAAATCAAATCAAAAAACTGATATCTAGGGTGAACTGAAATGTGGGACATTTGCCTTAAATGCATGTTGCAGTTGGAGAATATTCAGCACAAGCATTACTCTTGTCCTCGGAGCAACTTAAATCTATAACTTCAAGGCAGCAGCGTTTACATGGAGGCAAGAGAGCAGGCGAACCAGAGTTCAGTGTGTTGTGTTAACAGAGTCCAGCTGCTTAAGTTAAAGACAGGAGAAACATTTGGGAAACTGTTTAATTCACACTGAAAAAGTCAGATCGAGGGTGTGTGTATCAGGGTCATGCTTCCTGTAACAGGCTTGGAATTGAGGAGACAGTGTGACGTTTACTTGATGCTTATATGAGTGTGTTTTAACTCCTACAGTCCACTCCCCATGTTTCATGTGTTTGCTCCTGAGCGGCACCAGGTCAGCTCCACGCCTTCGTACTAAACATTTCCACTGACCACAGACAAGCTCTGGCCTAAAAATATTGCAGAGGGGAAACAGAGCAGAACAGAGGATTCAACCTTCCGCTTGCAGGTAAATAACTCGTATTTAAAAGGTAAATAACTCATATTTACTTGCAAGAGAGAGAGATTGCTGAGTTATTAAAGCTTGTTTGTAAAAGTTAAAATCACATGCTGGAATAATATTTAAACAAAGTATTTATAAAGTTAAGAAAGAGCGGGTGTTTAGGAACGAAAGCATTAGTCACTTTCAGCACCCCCGCCATGCTCTGATGACAGTGTGTATGAGTGTGCGTGTGTGTGTGTGTGTGTGTGTGTGTGTGTGTGTGTGTGTGCGTGCGTGCGTGCGTGCGTGCGTGTGTGTGTGTGAGAGATTGGTGATGGTATAACTTTGGAACATTTAAGTAAACCTTGAATCTGTATTCAGTCGTCTTAAGACAGCCACTGTCCTGAATGTCCGGAGAGGTCACCTTACCGCCAAATCTTCCAAATACATGATTGAAAATGGTATCAATCCTGGACTCCACAACTAAACCAAAGTTATTCATTTTAAACTCTATACTTCTAACCTTGTGTTTTAGGTCAAAACTACTACCTATAGGGCATTTAGACGTTGTTGTAAGGATAGTAATTTCAGCTTTAGGATTTGCTTCTACACACATTAGGGTTTCTTAAACAACAACAGGTGAGGATTTACTGTATATTACAGACACGCTGAGCTCTAAGTGTTTATGGTGTATGACAGGTGGATGGTTTCTGGCTTTTGATTATGTTTGTAATTGATGATGATAACAGCCAGGTTAGACAGAGCTCCCTGTACTTAAGAGTTCCCACATGCCCCCGGGCCGGCATTTAAAAGCTCCCTGTACCTCCAATTTCCTGCCTTGGTTTGTTTAAAGTGAGAATTCCTCCTCCGTGAAGAGTGCGGCGTGCCAGTCTGTGAGTTTTGGTGCATGAATGCATGTCTATGAATCTGTGTGTGTGTGTGTGTGTGTGTGTGTGTGTGTGTGTGTGTGTGTGTGTGTGTGTGTGTGTGTGTGTGTGTGTGTGTGTCTCTGCTTCCTCTCCTTACACAACTCCAAATAAACGAATGCAGCTTCCATTGGTTCACTCCACTATGTTTGTCTCTCTGTGTTTGTTTTTCTCTTCCCCCCCAATTCACAACTCCCCCATCCCATTCTCCCACAATCCATTGCTCTATTTGCCTCCCTCTCAACACATTGTACACTGTATAGTTTATTATTTCACAACATTGCTCTTCGTGTTTAGGCATACACAAGCAATATATAAAACAATAATTCATGAAAACAGTATTCTGTAGTAATAATACAAAGCGTGTCTTAGTAAGAGACACGATTCCTGGTCAATTCTGTATATTTATAATGCCTCTAAAACCTCTGTGTATCTGCTTACATTATGTTATAAACCATAATAAATATGAATAAATGCAAAATAAACGGTGCTTTGTGGAATCAATAAATAAAGGTTTGCTTGGATACCAATGGGTTTCTTAAGATGCTATCTCATTTGTTTTGACAATATATTTGGATTCTTGACATTTTACAGGAGGAGTTTGAAGGCATCACCTTGGATTTTTGAAAAACGTGAGTATTTTGTATTATTTCAATTTATGAAGAAAAAAAACCCAGATTAATCAAAACAATTGTTATTTAAGTTATCCCATTACATTGAGAAGCACGAGAAATATGTAACTAATACTCCACTGCACTGAATTGATCCCTGGATGTTGGAGCAACATAGCATCCCGCTAATTGTGATGCCATCACATACCGCCTTCTAGAGCTGCAGACGGGTCAGTTTCTTCACCCAGTACTGTGTTGACATGCATGGGCCATAAAGATGGTTTAAACTGTGGGGGAAACCTTGAACATGAGGCAATCTGAAAAATGCAGCTTCAAAATAAGCCAAAGTTACATTTTCTACACGTAATCCTAATACTGTGGGAAATATTTTATTTTGAAGATACATTTGACACATTTCTGAATTGTCTTCTGGTCAAATCTTTCTTCCCCACAGTCCACCATTAAGCATCTCCTAGTAAGGGTTTCTTTTAAATTCCCAGAGACTACTGCGACCAAAATTGCAGCGCCAGGCGAGGCGTCCGCATGAGACCAAGCGTTTAAAATTCCCAACTTTCTGCCAATTCCAATTTTGCCAGGAACTTTGGTGTTGAGCTTGGAGGAGAATTTACAAGCGTATTGTTTTGGCGAGGATAACATTAACTACCATGAATAAATCAGACGTAAGGGACAGCCCCGGTTAACTTGGAGTCATCAGTTTGATATTTCATACTGCAACTATTCCAACTCTGCACTGCTGCTGCAAATCACACACACCTACGCTACGATTGTTGATGGCATAATCTCAGTCTTTTAAATCCTTTTTCAAGAGCAGCAGGTAACGCAAACACTTTCAGTGACGAGCCAGATAGCTATTTTAGAGATCCCCAAATGGTCCAAACAGGATGTGAGCTTCTCCGCTCTACATGCATGTCAGCGTTGGGCCTGTTAGCCATACCTGACTCATGTGGTCACAGCCCTCCCACATCATGACAGATCAGGAACATTCACTGCGAGAGCTGTTTCCAAACCCGAGATCGGGAGTCAAGTTCTTGACTGGGTGTGCTTCAGACAGAGCTGTGAGGCACAACAGAGTGGAAACAAACCATAATGGAACAAACAATTGTTGCTAGGCTTTATTATCCTCCAGGCGAGTGTCGGGGAGAAAGAAATGAGCCGTGAGCTGACACTCACCACATGCAAAGCAACAATCTAACACAAACTGTCTCTCTCCTTCTCAAACGTACACACACAACAGCTGCGTTTGGGATCATATTTATCTAATAGACTATCATTTGCGAAGCTGGTTGGAGCCTAGGAATCCCTTCTGTTGAACTTGTGGTAAATATGGTACGTAAAGGTGAGATTAACAGCAGACGGTCTCTGGGGGTCAATAACAAGCAGACCAGCCAGGATACACATCATTGCATACAAGCCAATAAAAAGCTCTGTAGCTCTCCACAGGTTGTTGTTGGAGGTAAAAGGAGAAATATAGAGGGGAGTGTGTGGGAGAGAAACTCCCTCTGGAGGGAACTATGGGATTTTAGCCTTTGCAGACCATTTACATGCACAAAAACCTTTATAACACACTACAGGAAAGGGAAAACCCCAAAAAGCGTAATAGGGCCTATTTAAAAGGCAAAAGAATGTTCTCTTGTTGTGTTCTTCACTTTTTTAAAGCCTTATATCTCATCACGTAGGTTAAAGTGTGAGATTAATATAGTACAGTATGTGAATATCTTGTCGGATTGAGTTATCTGGTTTAAAGCCTTTCGAAGAAGAAATAAAGAGAGGGATTAAAAAGAGACAAGATGAAGAGAAGCGGGCCACGGTTGGGAAGATGGAAAAAAATGTGCGAGGAGATTCCTGTGGGACACCGGGATGCTGCTGCTATTCCTGTGCGGGATGAATGAGAGGAGACAAGTGTCTGATTGAGGATCTCTGTACGGGGTGGGGGCTGTGGGTGAAGGCTCAAGAAGCCTGCCAGAGTACCAGGAACACACCACAAGCATCTTCACTGCGTGCTGACCGTGAACATCCCTCTGACAGCAGCAGGAATTACACATATTGACACAGGAACTGCTTTGACATTGAAATGGATTCACTCAAATGTACGGCTTAGCAAGCCTTTTCTCAAAGCATAAAGAATATGAAAGGTTTTAATGGGGAAAAACTATTGCATATTTAATTTGTGGTCTGATTCTTTTGTAAATACAAAGTTAAAACTCTCAATGGCTGTCTCATAAATAGGCATTATGTTTTTTGGGGGCTTTCCCTTTCCTGTAGTGTGTTATATAGGTTGCATGTCAATGGTCTGCAAAGGCTCAAAACCCAATGTTCCCTCCAGAGGGAGTTTATTTCCCTAACACATAATGACATCACACTGTAACACTCCCGCTTGTATTGGCTTGCGCTCCAACACAATACGTGATAGGCTCAGGGGCGGGACATCTCTTAGCGGTTGACCAATCACAACAGAGCCGGCAAGCTAACCAATCAAAGCAGTCTGGGCTCTGGTTTCAGACAGAGGGTGAAAATAGGTACATCAGCACAGGCAGTATGAGAAACATAAAGCGCTTTTTGAACATTACAGTATTTAAACATCTCACAGTAGAGACACAAATACAAATATGAACCTGAACATGAGCATGATAGGGCCCCTTTAAGGGGAGCAGAAGAGATATATTCACATGCTGGTTTATGGGGTTTCCAGTGAGCAAACACACTTCTATTTCTGCATCTCTTCTACCTCTTTTTCTGAACGTCTCAACAGAGGATCCTCTAACATTCTGCCTCCTAACACGCCTTCACTCTGAGCAAACTAACAGGGAGAAGAGGATAGAGAAGAGGTCACTCTGTAGCAGCCTCTTCCTGTATTTGATCCCTCTCTCCTCCCCCTCACTCTTCATCTCTCACCACATTCCTCCTGCGTCTCCTTTCTGTGCCATCGCAAGGATGACGGATGACTGTCCTCTCATCTGTCTTTGAACTTCCACGTCCACACTGTCCCCATTCACCACCGCATGGATGTGAGCATTGTGCTTAGAGAATGTGCGTGTGAGTGAAGAGGGAAGGAGACGACAACCCTGCCTCACCTCGGGATCACTCCTCCTTCAGCACCCCTCGCCGCGGCAAAATGAGCCCATAAATTAAACGTGACAGGCGTAATGGGTCAGGGATGCCAGGGTAGAGGGGGGTCAAATGATTTTTAAAAGAAGTACAATGCCAGTGTGGGAGTGGAGAGCGACTGACCGAGCCAAACATATGATGTAAGGGCCGTCGAATCCCACGTCAACGTTTGATCCAGAGAGGAGGTCATGAGTCGGCAGCAAAGAGCAATGGCTTTATAATGTCACAAGGGATCAAACCATTTTATAGACACATGGATAGTATCTTGTTGAGTGAGTGGACTGATATTTTGCTGACCAAAAATGTGTTCGTTTCCACTCCTAAAGACCAGTAGTACCTGGAAGAGCCTGAATGTATCACTGAATGGGCACAGGATCAGGGGCCCAAAGTGTCCCTACCCTAGGAGCCCTGCTCTAAGTGCCTCTTCTTGTTGGAGAGTTACAGTAATAGGACACAGAAAAAGACAGACACAGCAGCTACAGAAAGACACAAACAACTACAAACGATGCAGCAACGAAAAATCGCGTAGTCTAAAGGCCCCGACACAGCAAGCAGTCACCAGAGAAGTCGCCGATGCCGACTGTTGCGTCGGCGTGTTCTCCTGCGTCTTGGCCATGTGCCGAACTGGAACACACCGCAAAGACTTCAGCCGAGCACGTACGAACTGCGCATTTGTGAATGGCAATAACTCTCCTTACCAGCAGGCGGCGGAAGTGTGTATTCTTCATTCAAAAGAGGCAACAACCGGAGGACAGAGAAGAAGAACAGACTACGTGATATAAACAAACAACAATAGCGTGTGCGTTCCATTTTCACTCTCGTCCATCGAAAACATGTTTCGTGCGGTACTGGAGCTATCAGCCATTGGAGTGTTGCTTGTGGAAGACATTCTCAAGCAACCGTTTCGCTTCTCATGCACTGATTCGCTAGCTGAACAACCAATCAGAGTGATTTCTTTGTCCGACGCGCGGCCGATTCAACATCGGCCGTGCGTCGGCCATGAAAGGCCAAATAAGGCACGGCCGACGGTGCGGGACACACCAAATTGAGTTTGGGCGACAGGGCACGCTTCGTCATCCGACTAACGAAAACAGCCGATTTTGGCCTGGTGTGTCAGGGCCTTAAGTGTCTTGCTCATATACAGGAGGTGTGTGTGAGTCTTTTATCATATTCCCACAAATAAATGTCTAAAAGAAATGAAGACCTTTTTACAATAAGTCTGCATTAAATTGTCTTTTACCTATCCAATCAAACACAGTGGGACAAACAACTCTTCCTTAACTACAGCGAGAACAGCATCCATCGGTTGATTTCTTTTCAATGACTTAGCATAAAATTACTCAACCAATAATAAATAAATGCTTTGTCACATTCTCAGGTCACTCTCTCAGGTCTCTGGAAAACAGGTCCAGTTACCATAAAACATTGTAGACACTTTAAACCCTTTGCTTAGTAATAGAGTGAGCATGGAACATCAAGTAGCTTCACATAACCCTGAAATAAAGCTTCACATGTTCTCTCAAGTCTCCAGAGAGTGTAAGAGAACAGCTCGAACCGAACAGTGTGAGTGTTTCAGTCTTACCATCAGAGCGGTGGATGCAGGTATGCTGGTTGTCGCTGAGGAAGAAGCCATGTGTGCACTGACACTCGTAGCTCCCCATGGTGTTGAGACACACTTGCTGGCATCCACCGTTGTTGTCCGCACACTCGTCCACATCTGTTGGGATTGGACACAGAGAGAGAGAGAGGGTCAGCTATGGTAGAATAGCAGCCTATTAGGCGTCATAAACAAAACATGAGTCAATGAGAGTTTATGTGTCGGGAAATGTCCGATGGAAGGGATGACACACACAAACACACTAGGCATTAGGTGTTTACAGGGGTCTGACAACGTGAACATCTACAGTATGTGCACAAGAGTGTGTTTGCGGGGCCCCACTGACCGCCGAAAGGTCGGTACATTTCCAATGGGGCATTTTGATGGGACTCAACATCTATCCTGGGCCGATGTGTCTCTTTAAGTTATGTTATGTTATGAAGCAGCGAGCAACAGTCAGTCCTAATGGTGATGCTGTAAAGGCTTCAACACGTGTTAACATCTACTCGCCATCGAAAACCAAGCCATTAAGGGCGAGGAGCTGCAGGCAGAGCTCCTCACTATTAAATCAAGGATTACTGAAGACACACGCATCAACTGTTTCTGTAACTCTGTCTTCTTCTGTGATAACCCACTCAATCTGGGTTTCATATGTAGGTCTCTTTTGAATTCCTCTTTCCACATAAGCACCTGTCTACAAGGCCTTTTAGTCCATTCTTTTGGAAAGCTATTTGTGACATTGCAGTTTTTAATAACGCGGCCTACAGTTCATGTATATACATTTATAGATGTAAAATTATATTGGCACCAGGTACATAAGATTTGCATTTAGAGTAACTGCTCACTTCCTTACTCCTTATGTTTGAAATAAATGTGGCCTTAATTGTGCCTGATTGGTATGACATCAACCAGTTGTTAACATTAAATAACTACAATGTGGTGGGTAAATGTTTTCAGAACAAAAACTCAAATGTTTTCTGATCTGAAATCCCTTTCAAATGAACATCATTAGCTGGTGCATTCTAATACTTTTTTTTCAAGCCAATGAATTATGTAATGGTCTCGAAAAAATCTATTTAGAAAAAGAAAAAACAGGTGTTGAAATATATAACGAGAACTTGTTTTTAACTGTTAATGGTGGTGACACCAGTACAAAAGTTAAACCCACATAGCATGATGAACGGAGCACTCCGTGTTCCAAGAGGGGTTTGGGGGGGTTGCTGACAGACTACTAGACGATGGTGGGCCGCCACATTCTGCGTAATGAATGGAAGTCAATGCTGTATCTGCCTTCTCAGCTTCTGACGCTGTGGGATTTCCACTTGAAACTCATGTCTTGTACTTGGAGAAGGTTGTGCTGGGCTTGTTAAACCCCTAGGGAGCCGAGGGAACCTTAAACAGACTGTATTGAGAGATGAGGAATATTCCACTATCATGTTATCCATTTTGGGTTTTTGTTCTTATAGATCATTACATATTATAGATAACTACATTTTCATTCTGTCCTGGATTATTACACCCGTAAACTTCCTGTAGGAATATCTCACCGTATTAGTGCCGTAAAACTTGATGTGTCCTCGCTGAACTCTGAGCTTTGTTTTCATTTCCCTTCCTAACACAGTTTCAAGCAAATCTTATGGTTTAACAGATTCCATTAATATGACTGATGCATTTCATTGTCAGGCCGGAGGGATAGAGACAGAGAGAAAATGTAGCCATCTCCAAGTCTAATTGATCTCTTCCAACATTTTTGCATAAACACAGGCCACGGGCCATTTTTGCAAGTTTCAACCCGAGCCCCTCTGTTTTGTTTGATTGTGCTTGTGTAAACTTGCGTAAAGTTTTGTTTAGACACAACGAGGATGTGCTTGACACATTGAGAGGGAGGGGGGGGACATATCGAGGCTGGAGGCTGGTGGAAATAAGAAGGGAATAAGAGAAAAAGGGGGGAAAGTGATGGTAGAGAGGCTTGAGAGGAAACAAAAACTTTTAAGTAAATATGCAAACAATTCAAATAAGACATTTCACATTGATTTCGGGAAATGTTGATAATGAGAATTTTTGGGGTAGGAAGTAAAATAAAACGAAGGGTGTCAAACATCAATGTCTCTCTCTTGTGTTCCTCACCTGACCCTGTTGTTGCACAATTTTGAACACTATTTTAAACTATGTTATGATAGGGACATATTTCAATCCTCAGGCCTTACTTTACTTGAAGATATGGATCAATAAATGGAAAAATAAAGCACTTAATGAACATTAACGCATGTACACACGTCAAAGTAGAGGCACAAAATACCTGAAAATGAGCGTCGTAACTTTAACATTCAGTATGACATAGGAAATACTACAGAAAGAAAAATGTGCTTCAGTGTTCATATGGAACAGGGATTTGCAAACAGCCTTGTCATGTCATAACTATCCTGTCATTTGTCGAACTTTTCAACCTTTCATTTTTAAAACATATCAAGTGGTTTCACGGATTGGATATTTCCATGTGTGCTTTTTAAACTTTGCCTCAGTTTATCTGCCCCCTCCCTTCCTCCCTCCCCTCACTTCTCGTCTCCCTCCTCCTGTCTGTTACATGTCGGACTTCTCAGTGACACACTGCGGTCCCTGGCTCCCTGCTGTGCAGCCACCTCTCAGATCTCGCCGAGGACGGGTCGGAAGGAAAATAAACGCATGTCAGCGCAACAGACGTTCACAGAGGGCACCAAACGATCAACACATTGAGCCCAGCTGTGTCCATGGCAAAACAAAATAAATAAAGTCAGAATGAAAAGGAAGAAAGGAACCTAACGGGAATCGCTCTTTAATCAGAGTATAATTATGCAATCTTAAATCAATTAGTGCCTTAACTTGTTGACACAGTGCATCTGGGACATGATGAAGTGACTTCCTGCCGGCTCACACAAAATGATTTTCTTCAACACATTTTCTAAAGTGTAGTTTGTCATCCGAGGCTCATTCAGCACCACCACAAGGTTCTGAGGTTTCAGAATATCATGCTTTGGGTCTATTAAAAGCCACAAGGTATTTTATTGTGTTCCACAGACAGGCCCAGAGCATGCGAGATCAATTGAGTCTGAACTTTGACGGAGAAACAAACAAGAAGGACAGAGATGTTTCAAATTGAGCTGTCTGTGCATTTTAGTCGCTTTTATCCATGTAAGTACATTTAAGACCGCCAACATGTAGTGTTAACTTACAACAATGCTCCTTCCTCTCCATCTATAACTTCGATGTTTATCCTACCATTTACTCTCCTATGTATTCTTATTATCCCTGTGTGAACTCTCATCTATTCTGTTGCTGCTTCAACACCTGGGGATCAATAAAGGTCGATCTTATCTAATCTTTGAGAGACTTAAACCCAAAAGATTAGAACACATGTCTTCAGACAATATATTACCAGCTATAATTAATGAGGCAAAAAGCAAAACGTTTTAAAATGTGCTCCGTTACGACATATGTTCATCGAAGTGTGACAATATAAAAATAAGGGAACCTGATTACTTATGGATTACTTCTATATCCAGAGCAATGCTGATAAATAGTGAAAGAAATATCAATAGGATGTCTTTAATGTAAGTGTAATATGTCAGAACAATGTAACTTGAGCTAAGAAGAGGCCCTCTTATGCTATACGTGACTTTTTTTTATATAACTGTAATTCTATATTAAAATGTATTTCGTTACTCCCAAGCCTGTGTTTTGACAGATCGTCACACGAGACACTTTCTGTCTGTGGATGTATGCACAAGACTGACAGCATTAATTGAGTGTCTGAATGTATAAATGAGAGAGGGAGCGTGTGTGATGGTGAGCCCTCATTCATACAGTAAATCTCCTGCTGAATGAGACACTTGAGAGTGAGACACTGTTGACGGGCAGCTCGAGGGTTGGAGCTTCTCTTAAACTGCGCTCTGACAATAGGTCCCTCCAGTTGTGTTTATATGGTAACTATGCATCACAGGGCCCTATTTACCTCTATGGTTAGTGATGACAGCAGACAAAAAGCATCAGAGAGCATGGTGACAATATGGTATCCACGAGTCCATATACCATAGACTGTATATATAAATACACAGGAACGCATTACCCAATCGGCACTGCCGTATATCTTCTGGACTAAATATAGATCTATATAAAAATAGATCCTACATAACATTCATCATACTTGTTAAATTACATCAACTTCTGGATGTTGCCTTTTCTCTTCCAGCAATGCAATTATATGTATTTTATTTTTATGTGATCTGAAAAGGCAAGTCAAAATGGTCTTTTACCACACCTGAAAAACAGTGTACAGAGTAGGCCACAAAATACATGAAAACTGTGTCATCTCAACACCTTTACTTACAACAGGCAGGTTTTGTCTGTTTTTTTAAATATTGACTTCAGTAAGCAACTTAGAACATGGATCACAGTCCCTGTAACATCCTGCATGCATATTTTTGCAATTTAAGTATTGACTGTTTTATCATTTGCATGTTAACAATTTATTAAAATTCTCAGTGCTTTTGAGAACTGATACAGTTTGAAGATTATGGATCATTTTAACTTTATTTGTTTTAGAGCAAACAATGTATACAATTCCAGAAGACTAATATCTTATCAGATGCATTAAGAGTGTCTTTTTATCATTCCCATAATCACGCTGAACAGTCAGTCTGTACCTCTGCTACTGTCATCTGATGATGGTAAAAACAGTAAGCAATCCATCTGACAAATAGATTTAAAAAGTGAAGGGGGACAAGAAGAAAAAGGAAGGACACAAGAACAATTTGGGTAATTAGATGAAAGCTAGTAAGGTCAGCAGACAGACAGAAGAGTATAACAGAGCAGAGGAAGAAAAGGAGAGAGAAGGACAGAAAAAAGAAAACAGATGAAGAGAGGTTGATGGAAAACAAGTATGGAATAAAACGAAAGAAAAAAGTTCATAAGGTGGGATGGAAGGAAAGGACAAAGGGAGGGATGTAGTAACAAGAAAAAAGTGAGATGAAGAAAGAAAAGAAGAAAAAAGGGTAAAGCAATGGGGGATAACGAATTCATGAAAGGGTAAAAGAATAAAAGCGAAAACAGAGAATAGCTAAAAAGGCAAAAAAGTGAAAAAAGAAAGTAAGCCTTAAGAATAATGAGGGAAGGAGATATGGAACCGTGAACAATGAGGGAATAAACAACACGAAATTGGAGTCAAATAAAGAAACAATGGAAAAAGTCAAGGACTTGATTGGGAACACACATATTTTGCTGCCTATTTTGAACTCACTGAACCGGTTTTAATTAGCAGAGGTTAATCAAGGCTGCACTCAGCGAACATCCAATAAAGCGAGCCTCCGTGCTCAAATCAGACGCGGGCTGGCTTCCTGTTGCCGGGCCATAAAGAGCAGGTGACGGTGGTTCTCACACGACTCGTTTGGTCTGCGTTGTTTGAGTTAGCGGAACAAACACGTGTGGTGAAATGCCACTAACCTCACAGCCCTTATTTTCAATTACCCACAACATAGAACGCTAACCAATGAGCTATCGGCTGTAGACAGTTTTTACAGAAAAACATGCAGGAAATGAACACCACGTAACGCTGTCAGACCCAATTTCAAAGACTGTAAATACCGCTGTCATTTTTATAGTTGTTTACTTTCCATCGTGTTTGTATGTGTGATCAGATGTTCACATCAGCCTCATTGTGTGTGGCCAAAGCTCTTCAGTTCCTTTAATGACCACTAGATGCTGCCTTTAAATACAATTATTATTTTCTTGATGGGAATTATACATTTCAATATAATAAGAAAGATATCAAGGCCTTTCAGATACATTATTATGTAGAAAGATACATTTCCAGGGCTAATTTGATTTGATTTTAAAGCTAATTTGAGGCTCTAGCATTCTACATTAAAGAGGGTGGACGTTTTCCGGAGTTTCCTTCCTGGGGTTACATCCCTCCATCTTGGCACAGCAAGAAGACAGCTCAGACAAACACAAAAAGAAGTTTGAGCCAAAACACTCTTAGGAACAGCTTTGGAAGATGCCTACTTGATTTGCCCAACCAACTACTGAAGCCATATATTGACATTAAATCAACTTTTTTTAAATATGGATTTCCCCCCCCCATTACTTTCATTAGAAGCATGTTAGGATGTTATCTGTTATTGGCTATGAACAGGAGGACTGACTATTGTTATAGGACAGACTTGAAAATGTAACAAACATTTAATACTATATTCGTTTAAATGATACTCATCCAATAGAAATCACAAAGTTGCAAGGATCACATATTAAAAGGGTTTTTATTGACCATTTCTGGCCCTTGTTGCTGCATGGAGGGACATTTGAACTCTGATGACGGAGCGTCTTAAACTCTGCTTTATATCAGCTGTCTGAAAGTCATCCCTGTTAGGGGAATCCACAACTCAGCAGCTACTCTGCACGGCTGGCTGCTGCTTTTAGCGCTCAATCTCTCACTTAGTCTCTCCAAAGGCTCAAAGAATGAGCTATAGCACTCAGAAATGCCAAAACACATCCCACCAAAGACACATCCAAAACAACATGTTCCTGATTTTATTTTGCTCTCGTCAGTCAGCAGTGGAGGACTGAACGGATGAAATGTGTTGGAGCACATCCGTGCACAACTACGTGTTGCACGGAACAGAAAAAAACATTACTCTGACTGACACTAAGTCAATAACGCAGCACTGAGGCTAAATGGGCTGGATCTGTCAGTAATAAAGCACAGCCAGGTATCCTTGAAGAAGAACTCTTTAACCTCGAACGCCCTCCCAACAGTAAGGAGAAACAAGCCAAAAAAACACAGATAATGGAAACCCTCCAAACGATGACAGAGGGACTGTACGGGGAGAGGCATGCTGAGCCAGGCAGGATTACACACACACACACACACACACACACACACACACACACACACACACACACACACACACACACACACACACACACACACACACACACACACACACACACACACACACACACACACACACACACACACACACACACACACACACAGAGAGAGAAAAGGCATTTACAGTCTGTATTTTTGGTAATTAATAAAAGAAAATGCTACATTTTTTAATATTTAATTTCAATCGAGCATCAATATATCTAGATACAAACCCCATGTCATATTTAGGCCAATAGAAAATCAAAGGGGTTTAATTTGAACCAATGTGATGACATGACAACTCTTTCACCAACTCTGTGAACACACACATACAGGTGGGGTGTTTCTGGGACTGCTCTTACCCTGACAGTTGTGTCCGTCGTGGGCCAGCATGAACCCATCGTAGCAGGTGCACCTGTAGTTGCCAGGTATGTTGATGCATTCATGGACGCAGCCTCCGTTGTAGTCGTTCTCACACTCGTCCATGTCTGAAAGAGAAAGGCGGATGTGTCAACTTTTTTTGGTTTGTCTTCACTAGTTTAGGTTGTCTCTGCTGTAGAGGCTTGCTTTTAAAAGGCCGATTACATTTTTTGAATATTGTACCTTCACAGTGAGGTTGTCATTCCATACAAATTGTAAAATTGCAATTGATTTGGTTGTGATTTATTTTTTCAATGTTGAATTTTCCTCTTGTCAATTACAACGCTTTTTTTTTGAGGAATTTCGAGCCGTAAATGGTACATTTTTGGTTTTAAAAGAAAGCAAATATATGGTAAAGAAAATTCCGTAGAAAAAAAAGTCAGTTCAAATCTTAATGAAAATGACCGATGACACAAAGAAATGTAAAGAGTAATTAAAAGTGTGTTTTTATTTGCATTGAGTGATCAGTTTTAAATAGTTTTTCAATGCCGACGAGGATGGTGATGACGTTGATGGTGCATCACTTTTATGTTTTGATTTGAATGAATTTGTTACCCTAGCAGCATTTCAGTGCAGTAATGGGGGACACTCAGGAAGGGGTAAAGGCAGTTGGTTCTTAAAGCGAGGCAGGAGAGGAAAGTGTCAGCCGGTGTTTATTCGTCTGGGGATGCACCCACCCAACCTCCACGCTGAGCCAGCGGAGGCTTTCACAGGAGGGGCTCACAAGTGGTTGCCATGCGGAGCCACTTAAACAAACATTCCTCCCCCTCCGTGTGAACAGCAGGAGATCCGGCAGGCAGCGAGGAAGACCCTGGCCCACATCCTCCTCCCCCCCCTCCCTTCTGAAGATGACACAGTGCAGGTATCTGCCCGCGCTCCACGATTCAGACGCTATGCTGGATCCGTCCAACTTGTTCTCTTCCTTGTGCCAAAAAGGATGTCAGATTGATGAAAACAAAGTCGCTCTTGGCTTTTAACTCGTCCCCCTTGCTCATAGTCCCATCCTTTACTCTCTTCCTGTCCCCCAACCTCTCTCTCTTTCTGCCTCTTGCTATACTTCACACCATGGCTGTTGCCTGTCAACATTCCATTACTTCTTGTTTGAATGCCTGCTCGCCTCAGTTTGACTGTCTGTCCACCTGTCCTTCACTGTGTCCAACAAGCTGGTATGAATGAAGATATATTGAGAATGGAGTCAGAGACCGCTCTAAATGTCCCATTACAGGTGTGATAACAGAAAGGGTTATACATTTGATATGGTAAGTCACAAACATGACTCTTCAGCTTCTGAATGTAGACATAACCAACAGCTTGACACTGATTTATTATTTTTGTATGTAAAAATATATTGTGTCCATTCTTTCTATTTCTCCTTGCATTGGATTTATTTAGTAAGTATATTGTTTTGTTGCATTTTTGGATTGGATTTGTATTGGCAAAACTGCATTATAGCTGTTGTGCATATGACAATAAAGCCTTTGGATCTTGAGCATATACAAAAAACACAACAATAACACAGAAATCAACACACGTCTGCATAGTGACGAATACCACAAGTGCAGGCATGAAAATGCAAAAATGAAGACTCTCACACAATGCAAACGCACAAACAACAAACAACAGGATTGTTTATCACACTTATCACAGCGACCTTCTACCCACAAAACACTTCCATTCAGATGGACAACATCGTGATTTGGGCTTAAGAATGAACGCTTTGAAAATTCCACGTGACATAAACATGAGAAGAGCTTCATCTATGAGGTTTCACTTAAAAAAAAAATCAATGCCACATTCTGTACCATGAAGCTCCACAGACATGTTTACCAGAAGCCAATTACACAGGCCAACACACATCAGCGCATTGTAATACCGTCTGTTTGATCTCTGTTTGACGAAAGATCCCAGTCTCTGTACTTGGGGTTCAAAGGAATACTCACATCCACACATACTCACAAGTTTTAGAAGAGAAGATTGATCAAAAGGGTATTTTCTTTCAAAAGTGTCCTAAAACTGACCTGAGAACTAGTTGAATTGAGCTGCATGTGTCAGAACAACAGCAATTGATCTTACCGGTAAGGAGAACCAAAGAAAAACAATCACAGGGGGATTAAGTGCCGGACCCTTGTGTATACAAACTCCTCACGGATATCACTGGCTCATCCTAAAAGGCATTTGCAACCAATTAGGCCGAGCTGGAATGGGCGAGTGTTTGGGGAAAGGTTTGTTTGGACACTTTGCTGTGCTGCCAGCTCAGATGGCCCGGTTCTGCACAATGTAACAGCTCTGCTTTTCATCTGTCAGAGATGAAGGGGAGAAGGTAAAGACGAGAACTAGAGGGGAGGGGGGGGGACTCACCACTGAGGGTGAATGAAAAGCAGCAGGTGATTAATTGGTGCCTGAATCAAACAGGCAGACTGAGACTACATTCACAATAAGCCGGGTTCAGTTGACACACATCTTCTTCTCTCCGTTTGGACATCCTTTTGAGTTGTTTTTTTTGTTGCCAAAAAGAGCATTTACAATGTGGATAAAAGTTACGTCATTCAAATGTAATTTTCTTTGCTCAAGAGAATTGGAGAAAGAGTACAATAACACACCTGAAAACACTGCCCTGAGATCTAAAGACTAAATCATGTTTACAGATTTGAAATTACTTTAATATTAGTGATTGTTTGTATCGCACCAAATAAACAAAATAAATGTTATTGTCTCACTTTTTTGAATTGCTTCCAATTAAACACCATCTTTCGGTTGGAAAAGGTTACTTTCCGTGTCTAACCCTGATGATATCAGACATAGCGAAGCTCCATATGCAGATACAGAAAAGACAATACAACTGTTTTCACAGGTTGAAAAGAACTTAGAACAATTATAACTTAACTGACATTTATTGTATGTATAATTTTGGGTTTAAGGTTTCAAGTTTAAATGGACAAATATGTCCCGATTCAATATGTCTGATAATCAAAACTGAATCAGCAGTAACTGAAAATCAAATGCTTGCAAAAATTTCACAACTAAAATGAAAAGCAGAGCCTTCATGTTTTGGCATTATAGCATCAGTTGTCTAAATAGTGGAACAACACAATACAGAGTGTGATTAGTCTCTGTACTCAATTCAACTGGGCTCAAATACATTGACATACAATCGTGTTCTGTCTTAAGGCCAGGTTATGTTGAGAAACAAGTTGAGAAAAATAATTGCCTAACCAGATCTGAATGCAGAAGTGTTTATAGCTGTTTCTAATGTTTACACATGCAAACTAACATTTAGAAGGGCAAACAGCACACAACGTATGACAATCATTTCCTCAAAGATTCTGAGCTTTACTTGTGTCCAACAATCACTGATAATGTTAGTAAAGCTTTCATTCTAGGGTTCCTGCTTGTCGTTTAAAAATCAAGAAAGATAAACTGGTTAGAGAGAAGGTTTGAAGCATGCCTTTGTGTATGTGTGACGGAGAGATTAGAGGTCGGTGGAGGGAGGAGGAAGGTGCCTCGTAGGGACTAAGTTGGCCCCAAACGGTGCCATTTCCTGCCCCTGAGCTGTTGTTGACATCTGACAGCGGTGCCCCGAAAGCTTCAACTGCTTCCGCTCTCATACGCACGTTTTCTAATTGCCGGGGAAGCGTTTATGCTCCACGTCTCATCGAGTGAATTAGGCGCCTTCGCTGACAAGCGCACGCCTCCTAACTGGACAGATGGAAGGAAGGGAGAAAGGGAGAGGAGGGGATGCTGCTAACAACTCATGCAGGGTGTATGCCTTCAGGTCTCAATGCCATAAGATGACTATTAACACATATTTATGATTTATTTTATCAAAAAGGTGTAAAATGCTATGGCAGTTTCCCATGCACGAAAGCAAACTACACATTTTCTGGATAGAACAGTTGCCAGTTAATTTATTGCCATACTTTTTGTTTTGGTTGAAGGAGGGGGGGGTCTTGTTTTTTTGTTTTTAACATGTTCACAACAATTATGTGTCAGCATGCACATTCCTGCACAGTTTACTGTAATGGCATCAAATTAGTTTCCAGTAAATGGTGTGAATCGTCTGCACTTTGATGAGCAAAAATGGGCATGGATAAATCAACAGTAAACAAGCGTCAAAGCAGTGGGTTAGGGGGTAGGGGGCGATATGTGCAATTTGTAAAAAGTACAAAAAAAATTGCAAAGTCACAACTATGTTGGAGATCTCTGCTGAATGAAGTGGACAGCAGAAGAGACCTTTTGGGTAGAATCGTGCAGGTTATCCAGATGTCTATACATTGTATTATTCTAAAATGTTAATTAATTTGCGTTCAATGTAACAATTCAAAAAAGATTCAAAATCATAAGATGAAATCAAAATGGTCAGTGCCGTTCCTTTTTACTCAGTTGATTAATGTAATAAAACATGTGCAACGTACCACAGTGGTTTGTCTGCGGATTGACAGCCTTATTAAAAATGTTAATGAAAGAGGAGAGAATATAGGTCGCTAACTTGGTCTCTTAATGTAGAAAATGTGCTTTTAAATTCACTTGTGTGCCAAAATAAACGTTTTTATGAGGTCAGATTGCATGGCGAAAAACGGGAATAATTTTTAAATATTTTAAAACTATTGTTCGTTACAGAAATGAAGAAGAATCCACAGTAGCAACCAAGTCAAGTTACTTATTAAGAGTGTGAATTTGTCATGATATAAAGAAACGCTCCGACATACACTACGTATCTCAGCTGTGGAGTGGAAGTCAGTACCAAGTCCAAGTGAGCTTTTGCTGAGTGACATCTCCAACCAGCAATGCCAGACATCATCCGTCAAACACTGAGATGCTGGCATGAGGTCACAGTATCTATATATAAAGCCTGAGCCTGAATGAATCTGACTTGCTCCCCTGAGTCTTGCAAGGAGGAAGTAGACGGAGAGACAGGAGAGAAAGGGGGAGGTGCACGGAGGAAACGTGTGTGTCTGTAGGTAGCCAGTGGAAAGAGCGTCTCACTGATGACGGAGGTACAGACGCCAGGCAGACAATGGCCTAGTAATTGTCTGCAACCTGTGGCGTCTCCCTCGCCATCCTTTCCTCCCATGAGATGCCTTTTCTCCTCCTCCTCCTCTCCGTCTCCGTAAAGCAGGTCATGTCTTCATTACTGTGGCGCAGGGTAAGGGGGGAGCTGCTGGTACAATACAGTCTCAATCAGACAGGGCATCTGTCAGGTTCTGATGTTACAAGCAAAGAAACGGTCCAAAAGAGAATGAATGGTGCACATGTTGCATGAGCCACACCTGATTAAAAACCAAGGACTGGTCATCCAGAGAAGTCCAGACTGATGCTCTGAGTGCACTTCATGGAAGAATAAAGCCTGAATCAAAATGATTTGTAGTTGTGTCTTTGCGTTTCTGTCCAGCTCAGCTTATGATGGAACTCAGAACTCCAGGTCTTTCTTGTCTCTTTTATTTCCTCTTGTCTGCAAAGTTGTTTAGGGAGCAGCTTCAGATATGTGCAAACCTTTTTCTAAAGTCCTCAATTCCCGTTTACGTTGTATGCAATTCATCTAAAATGTGCTTTGAATGATGTCCAAATATACAGTAAAATCCCAGTTTCATGTAAAAACTGTTCTCCTACTAAACTCTAGCATCAGCTACTAATCAGCTACAGTTGTGGTAGAATCACACTGTCTATGTTTGCCCTGTTATATAGTTAAGAGAAACACAAAAAATAAACTAATCAGCCGAGAGAAAAACTATTTACAGCCAGAACCTGTGTTTAAGAACAGCTTTAAAGTGTTTGAAGTGACATTTCCCTCTACCTACAGTACTTCATACTTAATGAGTTGCTCTGGTATGGAGATAAAGCTTTGGACTCCAACTGAGACAAAAGCACACACTCAAAGGTGTTTGTGTGTGTAAGAATGGAGATGGCTGTACACTCGATGAAAGAGTGGAGAAGAGACTATTCAGCGCAATTGGCAGCACTGATGAAAACCAATCAATTAGCCTGTAAGAGGCAAATGCTAAGTAAACACAGGCTTTGACAGCTCTGTATAGCAACCAGCCATAGAACTCATCCCTCAGGACCAATGCACTCAAAACCTCAAAAACGAATCCAACAACACAATTCATGAGAAATAAGACAAAATAAAAAGGGGAAACGATGAAACTAAAATACACCCATTGTGTTGCTGCAGCAGGAATGCCATGCTTTATCCTTTATATGCTCAGAGACTTTTACTAAACTGATCTTTGAAAACACAGGTCTTTGTTCAGACATCCATCTTTGAAGAAAACAAGTGCTCACAACATGGTTATGGTTTTGCTAGATCTCACTAGAAACAGGGAGACAACTCTGGCACTATCCTTCACACACAAACACACACACAGTAAAGCAGGCTTGACTGATACACAGCTCCTCCCACATACTCTTCATTTGACAGCCCAGGGATAAAAGTTCAAATTTTTCCATAACGAGCCGGCAGAATCAGCTCGTGGAAAAGTCTACAGAGAGGGCAGCGTTCATAAACGGCAGATCCGATTTCAGTGGCAAGAAGGATTCAAAGAAACGCATTCACTTGAGAAAATGACGCCTCTGGGGACACAGTCCTGATAGGAGCACCCATCACACCCATGGTGGAACAAACCGTTGTGGTTGAAACCCACTGTAGTTGGGATGTTGATCCCGCTGAGTCCTGCAGGACTACTGGACAGCCGGCTCCTGGCAGAACAAAGCGGCCTGCGAGCTGCTAATTTGTAGTGCCGACGTGTAGCAGAGGCTGAGAGCACAGGTCGTCTCCCTTGGTCACCGGGTCTCGAATCCGAGCCGTTACAAAAGCACATGAGCGAGCCAGAGTTTTGTCAATGTGGAGCCACACAGGCCACATCCCTCCAGAACCTCCAAAGTGCACGCTAATAATGTGGTCATCAACACGATCCATGTCCTTGTGGCTTTCTCCAGAAAACCGACAGTGAAAGAATAATGTCTGTACATTTGAAGGACTCCATATTTACCAAGTCACAAGATGACAGTTGATATTTTGACCGCAAAATGCTGTTTTTTGACCTAACCCAGCACATTTAGCTTTCGTTTTGTAAGTGAAGAGTCAAACAACTTCACATTGCTGCTTTCTTTGGCATCTTCTAGTGATCGGCTCTCATTGCTGTGCTGTTCCTGCAATGTTCATCCCAGAGACCAAACAAACTGCAAACAAAGCTGCATCACTTATTGAACTTAGGGGTTGAACAATTAACTAGAGGCACTTAGTTTTTTATTGTTACCGATTAGTATTAGTACTTTTTGTACTTTTGAGACAGGATCACAAGGGGCAGCCTTAGGAGGATAGTGTCCACTTTAGGGAACTCAAAATGGCATCTTTGCTCTTTGCAGGTGATATGTTTGGTTGGGTTTAACAGACCATGACTTCTAGTAAGCACTTGGGCGGTTTGCGGTCAAGTGTAAAAGGGTCTGGATGGGAGTTCATCACGTGTGTATTGCTCCCTGCAGGTTCAGGGTACATTGAAAACCAAACTACAGGAGTTCAAATATCTATGGTCGGTTGAGATCCACAAGCCGATTGTTGCAGCGTGGGCACAGATGCTAGCATTTAACCAAAGGTGGAAATGAGTTTTCTCCGTAAAATGGTTGGGCTTAACATTAGAGATACTGTAAGGAACCAAAACCTCTGAAGAGAGCTCCATTGTGACCCGGTCCTGGTTAATTGGCAGAAAATCGATGTCCGGATGAATATTATTCCATCTCAATTCTCTTAAAAGCCTCTGGATAGATGTACAAACACTACTTAGAATAATATTCTGATTTAACCCACTGTTGAGTAGATTTATGTGGCAGTTTAGGCTAGTTTGATTTTGTTTTCAAGGAGTATGACGTGTGCATCTGGAGGTCTCTGAATACCTGCAGGTGCTCTGGACTGAAAGGTCTGATAAGAGGACAAATAAGAGATAACAGTGTGGATGGATCATACCATTCTGAGCCAATGTAATCGTGAGGATTAAGGAATAAAAAGTATATGACGATCCTTCAGTTGTATCCAATTTCTCCCACGGTGTGTTTGACTAGACTGTTGAGTGAGTGTTTGCTGATAAGGAATGACGCTGATGATAAAGAAGCAGAGAAGACTTTAGGGAGAGAGAGCTGCTTCCAGGTGCTTCCAGGAATAGCATAGCCACTAATGGTGCTGGTCGGCAAAGTGGCTCGTAATGCCTGTTGATGGAAAACACAGCCGACCAATTACAGTGGCCATATCTAATCACCAGGGTCGGGGGTCAAATCCAAACCACCATTTGTCTTCATTTGATGTCCCTGTCATGAGCTGTTGCCTCATCACTGGATGGAGTTCAATATATCTCAGCGTACAGTCAGGGGGCAAAGGGAGGGGAGTGTGTGTGTAAAGCATGTTTGACACACACACACACACACACACACACACACACACACACACACACACACACACACACACACACACACACACACACACACACACACACACACACACACACACACACACACACACACACACACACACACACAGTTCACGCAATGCATTCAAATGCTGGATTTAGAATGGTGATGTAATAAAATGCGGTTGACATTCAGGCTCCATCGAAGCACAGCAGCCTACAGCTTCCACACACACTTACACAAAAACACGCACACTGATCCAAGTGCTGGCCTTGGTGAAGTGATGTAATAAAAAGTGGCTGTCAGGACAGGTCCGCTCAGACAGCAGCTTGACAGGAGGAAGATTATATTCCTGAATAGCCCAAACACACTGCCGTCAGTTCAATAGATCTGTGTCCGTCTGTCCAGTGTAATAAATCACACACTGTATGTAAAAGATAAAAAAGCTGGATAATAACATAATCAATAATCATTTACACGCCAGGGGTCAGTTGGACCAAAGATTGTGTCATCGTGAGACAGCAGCGCACGCACATGGTAAGAAAAAAAACGATAACACAGAGAGCTTATGGGGAGATCAACCCCTAGTTGTTTATGGAAAAGGAAGTGATGACGTCACCTATATAGTAATTGCTTATGTTATTGTTACAATCTGTCATTCAGCATTTCATAAAAGGGAGTTATTAAAAGAAGGCGTCCATGCAACTTGGGTACATCTCATATGAGCACATTTTCTCATGCCCTTTTCTAATGCGGCCCCCTTAATTGAGACGATTTGGGTAAGCAGCCGAGAAGACCCAGAGTCAAGTATGTGTTTTTTAGCTCTATCATGTTCACAGAACAAAGGAGAAAAAAGCATGTAAACATTTTCGAAAACCAGGGCCAAAGATATCGTAGAAAGAAACAAAGAGGTTTTTTTTGTATTATTATTATCGTCCAAACAACAGACTGTGGCTAATGTTCCAATGCTGGGTTTTTAGCTATTGACAGAGATCGATGGAGTTTTGAATGATGTTGTCTGTCTTTACAAAAAGTTGTGTTTCACTTTGGCCCTAACTATCCCAAGATGATAAGCCGTGTTTAGGCTCCAAGTACAATCTGGTTTTGAGCCCTGGATTTTAACAAAGAGTTGGATAGTTTAGCACAGAAACAAATCATAAGAATCCCTTGTCATAAGGTTAGACATCATGCTTTAATGGCTGCTTCATTGGAATGTGGTGGCATTACACCCACTTACAAAGTATACCCCACTTCATCCAAGTTTTAAAACTGCAATAGTACAGTAACATCATTTATATGAGGGCAATCTGTCCTGGGATAACCACTGAAGCGCACGGTACATGGGGAAACAAATTACAGGATTACACTGTGTGCTTGTGTGTGTGTGTATGTGTG
Organism: Notothenia coriiceps; assembly: GCF_000735185.1. Lineage (NCBI taxonomy): Eukaryota > Metazoa > Chordata > Actinopteri > Perciformes > Nototheniidae > Notothenia > Notothenia coriiceps. The sequence goes on from NW_011348036.1 coordinate 61,757, forward strand.
TGTCCGTGTGTAAATAATTGTACGGGCGAGCTAGGATTCTGCATAACACAGAGAGGGATAGCATATCTGTGCATTTGCTGGAGCTCCAGCTGTGGTGTGCTCTGAGGCAGAAGTGATTGGAGGTGTGAACGCACAGCCAGGTGCTGCCCCGTCTCACCCTGACACCCTCGCTTAGTCCACTTCCTCCCCATTAATTAGGAGATTAGGGGGGGCGACTGGGGGCGGCATGTAGGGGCTGTGAAACTGCTGTCTATAACCAGCCGTTACATCAGAGTCCCCAGATCCAGTCTAGATGTGATTCAGATGTTAGTTCACATCCAACATCAAAGTGTCACTTCAATGAACGTGATCCCAATCAAGTATTATTTGGCCTTCCGATAAGATTTATATTGGGTACTTATACCCATTTCCTCCAGCCGTTTGTGGGCTTTATTGCCACCCTCGCTCAAACAACGCCATATTGCGGGGCCGCGGACTGGCTCGCTTTTTCTCCCTGAGGTGAGGGATGCAGCCCCCTTCTTTAAACCCAACCAATGCATTTTGAAACATAAATCCCTCCTCGTTTGGACTACTACGCTTGTAGGTGTGACTTTTCTTAAGTATTGTCATCAGCATTCATTGAAAAGCCAAAGCATTTTTTGTTAGATCCACTGTTAAAAACTACGTGTGCAATAAGCCTGTGACCTAAGATTTTCATTGACATATCTACACTGTAGCTACTGTATGTTCAAATGACAATAAAAGCCTTGAATCCTTCCTTGAATGAAGATTTGCCTTACGACTAAGAACGCTGTACACAAGCAAGCAAGAAGTATATGGAAATAAATACACAAAAATAAATGTCAGTACAATTTAAAGTGGAAAAAGGTCACTCACCTTCACACTGCTTGCCATCTCCCTTGTAGCCTGGCTTGCAGATGCAGTTGTAGGACTTGGGCGTGTTCTGGCAGAGGGCGTCGATGTGGCAGTCGTCCGACCCTTCTGCACACTCGTCTGCATCTGTAAAAACATGTAGACAAGGAGGTCAATACCCTATATGTCCCAGTGGATTCAACAAGCCACACTACAGATGGCAAATCAAGATCGGTGTGTGTACTGACCTAATGCATCATTAAAGAGGTATCTCAATTCAAATGTATCACAGTTCACAGACTGCGTGTCATTCAACTGATGTCTCGTTACAAGAGGTGTGCGAATAGCAGTTCAATTTGCAGGGAGGCAATCGATTAGCACTAAGATGATAACAGTTCTGCACTCGGTTTACTTTTCTAAAATTATTTAGCTTGTTTTAAGCCTAATTGGATGCAATGACGATGATTTGCCTTCTACTGATGTAAGGCATAATGATTTTACAACAGCGGTTCTTATCCTAAGGCTATGGACCCCCCAGAGGATGCTAAATTACTAAGATACGAACACAGAAAAAACACAAAATTAAAATGTTGTGTCTGAAACAGACCTCCAATCTTTTTTTCTCTTGTGAATTACTGGGTAGCTTTACCTCCTCAGGACTTCTAAATAAATACCTCTTGACATTGTTATAAGCCATTGACATGAAAGAGGTGACAGTTAGTCACAAATTAACTTTTCTGAGTTATAAACCTTAGAGACTATCTAGTAATTGGATCACACCAGCCATCGCCAAAAGTGGAATCACCCCATCCGCAACTTCCTACACCGCTACCTCCAACACACTCACACGGACCACACCCGTATTCAGACTTAAGCTTCCTTTTGATTTCAGGTTACAATATGCGTCCATAGACAGACAGAAATAAAAACCCATCCATCCATCCATCCATCTTCTCCCGCTTATCCGTGGTCGGGTCGCGGAGGTAGCAGTTCCAGCAGAGAGCCCCAAACTTTCTTTTCCCTGGCCACATCAACCAGCTCTGACTGGGGGATCCCAAGGCGCTCCCAGGCCAGCGAAGAGCANGCGAGAGTAAAAAGCTGATCCGTCGTTCCACGACCAGGACGGAATCCGCATTGTTCCTCCTCAATCTGAGGTTCGACAATCGGCCTGACCCTCCTTTCGAGTACCTTAGAGTAAACTTTCCCGGGGAGGCTGAGTAATGTGATGCCTCTGTAATTGGCACACACCCTCTGATCCCCCTTTTTAAAAAGGGGAACCACCACCCCGGTCTGCCACTCCTTCGGTACTGTTTCCGACTTCCACGCAACGTTGATGAGACGTGTCAACCATGACAGTCCCTCAACACCCAGAGCCTTCAGCATTTCTGGGCGGATCTCATCCACCCCCGGGGCTTTGCCACTGTGAAGTTGTTTGACGACCTCAGTGACCTCCCCCCGGGAGATTGGTGTCGAAATAAAAACCCATGGCAAAGTACTCAAAATGACTTCTGTGAAAGTTCCCGCTGCAGGAGGGATCTTCAACATTTTGCCATTAATATACAAACACTAAACCGAGCCTAATGAAAGCTGCGTTTGAGTTGCATTGTGGGAAATGGGGTACTCAGCTTTTTTGGAACTTGCTTCATACTGGGGACTAGTCAGGATGTATTGAAATGCTCTAATTTTGACAATTATTTAAGTTCATCCGTCTCTTGCATTGCCCTAACTTGAAAGTGTGATATAAAGTTATATAAACAGATATGTATGGCTTTATTAGATCCTAAGAAACTCTTAATATCTCAATTTATAAACGTTTTTTGTCAAGGTTTGTTCAAGGTCTCAGATGCAGAGAACAGAGGGTTTAACGGTTATAATTGATCAGGTTATTGATAGAGGAGCTAGTCACATCTGGGCCCAAATCCCAGGGTGAAGGGCCAAGTCATTTTGCACACACACACACACACACACACACACACACACACACACACACACACACACACACACACACACACACACACACACACACACACACACACACACACACACACACACACACACACACACACACACACACACACACACACACACACACACACACACACACACACT
>NW_011348036.1:64923-88335 GCF_000735185.1 Notothenia coriiceps
CGTCTAACTAGTATGCTATACACGTATACGTACACACACACACACACACACACACACACACACACACACACACACACACACACACACACACACACACACACACACACACACACACACACACACACACACACACAAACACACACACACACAAACACACACACACATACTCCTCCTGGCTGTCATATCTATTGTTCAGCAGAGCTTTGACCCCAGAGCTCCTTTGCATCAGAGTATAAATAGACTGTGTGTAGTAAGTCAGTCGATCCCGGCTGGAAGCGGCCTGTGGTTCAGCCCCTGCTCTCTTTCTGGCTCTCTGCCCGGCTCAGCTGTATAACGGAAATAAATAAACGATAAAACGGAATATACAATAAATATTTTTCTGTGAGCTGCAGGGAAAAGCGAGAGAGAGAGACAGAGTTTAGGAGTAAAGGCAGCAGCAACAAGTCTTTTTTTATTGGATGAAATGCTGCAAGAGGAGCCACAATGTTTCATCTTCTCTTCAGTGGTGGGCTTTATAAACATGAGTGCCCCTGGTTTTAACAAAGCCTTTTCCTGCATGGTGGCTCGCGGTCTTCATATTGACTCCTCAAGCTTTCACTGAGGTGGGAGGCTGAACAATGTGCTGCTGCCTGGTCGATATGGCCCCTGCTGCCTACCGGCTCCTCCTGGGACCTGGACGCTCCCTGCTGCCACCACCACCCCCTCTCCACCCACATTACCCCCACACACAGAGCCTCCACCTCCTCCACCAAACCCGGAGACAAGATGCTCTCTAGCGGCTGAGTCGACTTCTAAAAACCACTATCGGTAAATCATTTGCCCCATTTGCACACGGTGAAATATTTAAACAGGCAGCCCTCTCAATCCGCAGCAAATCACAGCAAATGAGTGCTTAACCCAGAGAGCAAGCTGCGGTTTCCGATTGAAATTGACCTTTGCGCGCAGGAAGCACAAGTTCCAGTGAAGTCTGGGACGCCGTTAAACCGACTGGAAAACCATTTGTGCATCTCAAACGTGAGGTGCAACTCACTTTCTAGCCGATTTTTAAATACATGTGAAGTAGGAGATATGAAAATTGTAAAATGCAGTTGTAATACAACAAAAATGTGAGTTTCAAGTTGTATACAGTGTGCCATTTTTACGCTGCCGTTCTAATATTACAGTGGATGAAAAGCCACGCTACTCTACCTAATAATATTAATATAGGGACTTCATGTGCTATCAAACGGCATGTTTAAAGTGGCCCACGTGTGCTTTATGATTAAAATGCAATCTCCGGTGATATCATTAGAATATTCCATGTAGTTTTTCACTCATGTTTCATCATTTTTACCGGTAAAGCCAGCAAAATGTGCATTTCATGGTTGACAATAAAGCAAGACAGAGGAAAGGGGAGCTCTTACCTGCGAGTCCGACATTCCCCATCACCCTGCAAGTATTTATGAGGAGGATAAACAAACAAACGTCCCGGGAAAAACAAGCGCTCCCCATGCTGACAGACGGTGTGAGGATTCAGCAGGGCTTTTCTGGGGGTTTGGACTGTGTGTGTGAATGTGTGAGTGTGAGTGTGTGTGTGAGTGTGTGTCTCTGATACGAGAGGAGGAGGACCGCTTCTGCTGGACGGGCAGCGGCGGGCAGAGAGAGGGGGGAGAGATAGAGGGAACAGCAGGGGAGAGCGGAGGCGATCGGAGCCTCCTGATTGGCTGGTTTGTACCGGTGGAGAGACGGAGAGAGAGAGAGAGAGAGAGCAGAGAGGAGAGAGGAGAGAGAGCAGAGAGGGTGGCATTGTATTGGTCGGTTCTTGAGAGAGAGAGAGAGAGAGAGAGAGAGAGAGAGAGAGAGAGAGAGAGAGAGAGAGAGAGAGAGAGAGAGAGAGAGAGAGAGAGAGGTGAGCAGCGCAGCGTCATGATGTGGATACTCAAAGTTCGTTCTCCAAACCCTTAAACCCAAGCTAAAAACACAAGTTAATACAAAAAAAACAGTTTGAATGAACCCCAATCGACATTTATGGGGGGTTAAATGTATATAAGAAGTTAATTTTAGTGGCCTAGATTTTTGGCTGACTTTTCTATAACTCTGTATTTTTTGTTATAAACTGCAAAATCCTTCAATATAAACTGTTAAAAAGAGAAAGTTAACTACATTCAAAATGTTCATAACTGATTTCGAGCACCTGTCTGTGACTTGGGGTCATAAGCCAAAAAAGTTGGAAACCAAAAGAGGAATTGTGTTTATTTTTACTTCATATATTAATTATCCTGCAAGGATCCTTTTACATATTGTAACTGTTTTACAATATTAAAAAATAATTCCAAAATGATAATTCCCTGTGCGAACTAAGGACCCCTGAAGGTCCAAAAAGCCGTAGTTTGGGAAACACGTAGTCATTAGACTAAAAGGGCAATTTGAGAAGCACAGACTCAGGGAGTAACAGGGTTTATAAAGATTCATATTCAGTCGTTTTTTCTCGTGAAATAATTATTGACGCACTTTTCTGAAACATTACTCGCATGAGGTTTTAAGAATTAAGTAATACTGACACCTAGTGATGGGACATGAACGTGAAGGAGTGCATTACCCATTCAGCGCGATATCTTTATAGGGCTTTGCCCCCATTGAAAGAGTAGGCTACTGCGCACCACCTTATATAATGAAATGAATTAATTAGACAGACACACATCGGACAGAGCAGTTTTACAGGAACACTAGTTGGTGTATAGGTCTTTGCAGAAAATAGGTAGGGGTCATGTGTGTGCACACTCAATGGGGGCCATAGGTCACCAGGTTAATCCATAGGTCACCAAACACTCGTTTATTTTAAGGATTAAAAACAGTCAAAATAAATATGGGGATTCTCATTGTTTTAAGTCTTTTTAAATGAGGTTAAAGTTAAAGGACAACAATATTCCAGGTTGTTGTCATCCTGAAAGAAAGAAGTTCATGGTTTAGGTGTAGCTTAGTTGTGTATAGTGAATGTAGCTGTTTTATTGAGGCCATTATATGCAAACGAAAAATGTATAGTTATAAAAATAAAAATAAAACTTTAAAAAGTAAATTAAAAGACTTGAAAAGTGAATGAGGTCGTTCAATTATTTCAGTAGTTTTCTTTCATATTGAATGTATAGATAGCCTCTAGCTATGTCTAGTAACACTTTTATTGACGCCATTTTTAATTTACACAAACCACAACAAAAACCACACTTAAAGACAAGGCCGAAACCGTCTGGGAACTCACCAAAAGTGTTCTCTTTCCAAATGCAGGTGCAATAACGAGTGTTTTATTCAGACGCTGCCAGTTTCTGTTTATTTTTAAATGAAGACGGCGAGAAAGTAGACAAATACCGCCATCTTCTGGACGAGCTCCTTCAAAACGTGACTCTGACTGAGCCTGTCCCGCCCACTTCAATGATTTCTCATTTCTAACCAATCATAGAGGGAAGACAGAATGATGCATTTAAGAGCAATGCATTTGCTAGCTTCTGTAATTGTATCTCAGTTGGAAGCTTTTTATTCCAATTCCACTCATTGCTTCCTTTTATCTAACTCAGTATAAAGCCACGTATCCAGCAGCACTGTTGCCTGTCATCCTGCTATATATGCATGACCTTGTATACGGGAAACATAAAAATACATGTAAAAAACCACGTGACGAGGTTAGAATGAAAGACAGCTCTTAAGGTTCACGTAGAAAACGAGGAGTGCCTGAACGCAACGCGAGATCTCATCAACTGTCATGGCGTCTCCCTTGAAGGGGGATAGGTAGTGGAGAAAGTAGCCGCTGTCATTTATCAGTTTTCTCCTGTTTACAGAGCAGGTAACCCCGACTGAAGAGGCCTTGAGGAGCGGATATTAACCATGGGGACTGTCCATGCTAAGGTAAACTCCATTATCCCTGGCAGCTGGCCTTTATGTGCCTTTTTTTACCATGACCTCCCTGCCCAGTCAGACTCACTAGCATTTGTACTCGATGTACTGTTCAATACAGCTGGATAAAGACGAACAATAAAGAATAATGACTGGTTACATTACGTGTGCACTGGGGAACTGCATGTGGTGAAAAGCTGTATATTTGACTGAAGCTCATTAATGTTACCAATATAGGCCTGGCGGGATTTTCAAATTTAGATATCATATGTATGACAAACTAACTCGTTGTAACCACGATTTGTGGTAGTATTTTAACGTGGTTTTGTGTTTTCAGACCGTTTTCATACAAGAATATCACTAAAAGCCATTTCATACTGTGTAATTAACACCACAAATAGATTCAATTTACTGTCACAGTCTTTCATTTGAGAAATGTGCTTCTTTAACCTACTTACATTAACACCTTCCAAACTGACTCCCCAATGCAGTGACTTTCACTTGTCGTAGGACATCAGATACTCTCTTTTAAAGGCCCACTCATTGGCCTAATGACTCAATGACAGCAGTCCTTTTTAAAGGTGCCATGCATACCTTCCTTGTTTTAAGTGTATCAGACTTTTAAGATTATTTTAAAAGTCTCACCTGACCTTTAGATACACAAACCAAATTTAAACTCGGAAATATAGTTAGTTTGGCTCAATTTCAAAGAAGGTTTATTAGGGAGATTTTTTTTAATTGTTTTAAATTTGCATTACATTGTTAATGTAGTGTTACTTAAAGGCATTGTGCTTATCATGGTTGCAGAGTCTGGATCCTCTCCCGATGCATGGCCGAGATTTGGGCGTCCACCCTGATGACATGGTCGAGCTTCCAGAACCGGAGCAGGAATCCAAGCAGGAGATCCTCGAAAACAAAGCTGTAAGTAGCAGTAATATCAGACTAGATTTTGTGATAAAAACAAATCTAAATATTTATAAATAGTACCTGTAAAAGAACTCAAGTGAAAAAAATATGGATTTGAATTGCTATCACAGTCTAAGTCCCTGCAGCTACATGCATGTGTCTGCATTTGTATACGATGGTTATGTTGGAGTAATCCAGGTAAAACATACTTTTGCAGGTGGTCGTCCAACATGTTAACGTCCAGGGTCTTGGAAGAACTAAAGAGGATCTGCTCGGCTATGAGATCTCTGAGGTTTTCCACGCAAAAAATCTCATTGATGTACGTATTTATTACTGAGTACATTAAGGAATGATAGCACTCAGTTTCAGTATTGGAGAAGTTGCAGAGCTCTGTTTCTTTTTCGGTTACAGGTGATGAAAAAATCTCACATCGCCAGACAGAAGCTTCTCCGCCTGGGAATCTTCAAAGAGGTGGAGGTTCTTATTGATACATCTGAAGGTAACTCGACCTTGTAATAAAAAACACAGCCACAAAAACAAACATTTTATTGAATAATGGCTGTAACACACCTTCTTCCTCCTGATTGGTTCTCTTCCCCAGGTTCAGACGCCTTGCCCAACGGTCTGGATGTAACTTTTGAAGTGACGGAGGTAAAGAGGCTGACAGGAAGCTACAACACCATGGTTGGCAACAATGAAGGAAGCATGGTGAGAGAAACAACACTTGCATATAATTCATGTCAGTCATATTTGTCACTTTATTGGCTATGGATGGAGCACTATTCAATAAGATAGTAAATTCAAATTCTCGCTCAATTGGCTGCCAAGTGATACAATTGTCAACTTAGGTTATAGGGCCACTGGCCATTTTAATCACTTAAATCAGGATTTATTGCAGTCCGTCTGTTCGATTATTTTAACTATGGCACAAAAAGCCAGAACCTTTTTTAATTTCCTTTCCTTACTACACTTTTATATTCAGAATAAGAAATAATATATGTTATATTGGTTATGTTATAGGTGTCAGGATCAGATCTTGGGCAGGTAAAGCTTATTCCATTAGATTAGGGATTATTCGATGAAGGTAGATTATTAAGGAAACCGTTTTAGTTCTAGTAATAACCGGAAATGTGTTTTTTAATGTTTATAGAAAATAGCCCTTCGTCATGCCACAGCAGAAAAGAGGTTATTGTAACAAGTTAATAAAATTGGATGAAACTGGACACAGGCTGCTTTTACAGTGAAACAGAAATGATCACAGAACATGGTGGCTTCATAGTATTGGTTTGGTCTTTCAGGTGCTGGGTCTGAAGTTACCTAACGTGTTCGGTCGAGCTGAGAAACTCACCTTCCAGTTCTCCTACGGGACCAAGGAGACGTCATACGGCCTGTCCTTCTTCAAGCCCCAGCCCGGAAACTTTGAACGCAAGTATGTCAGTGAATGTTGCAAATAGACTGTTGACTGTGTGTCCTAGAAAGTCTGACTTCATAACGTATAAGCACTTTTTACAGATGGCTGATTCCTAAATCTTGGATTGCCAGTAAATGCACCACCAGGGCTCTGAGTTGTGTTTTAACTTAAGATACTGTGTCCTCTGTTTCAGCCTCATCCTCAACCTGTACAAAGTCACCGGTCAGTTCCCATGGAGCTCCTTAAAAGAAACCGACAGAGGCGCATCTGCAGAGTTTAATGTAAGAGGCCGTGTGTGTTTCTGAATGGAAAAAGAGACGATTCAAATGATTAACCAATATCAATACAGATACATTTCCTCATGTTTATGTACAAAAATAAATTCATTCGAGATTCATTTCACCCACGTTTTAAACTGCTTAGTTTGTACCATAATAACCTTTATTTTTTATTTGTGGACTTTTTTATTTTTAAATGCATTGGCATAGGTATAGAATCCAGAGAGAAAGAGTCGAACATGTGACTCTGGACATGCATGCCCTGCATTTGTGCACAGCAGTGTGTAAATCCAATCTGAACACTTGAATTTGCCAGCATTTAATACTGTTGAACCATGCAGGATTGACACATTATCTGCTAGGAAAAGTGTAACTGATGAGTTAACTCAAACGTCTTCAGCTCACGTTCTCCCCTTTCCTTTCCTCCTGCAGTTCCCCCTCGGGATGACCAACCACACGTTGAAGTGGGAGGGTGTGTGGAGGGAGCTGGGCTGCCTGGCGCGCAGTGCGTCCTTCGCCGTGCGGGAGGAGAGCGGACACTCGCTGAAATCTGCCCTCTCGGTACAACCTGGAGCCTGGACTCCTCCTTGTGTCATATCATTTTAAATACATGTTTATTAGTGCTATAAATATAATTTCTTCCACCCCACCAGTTCAACACATCTCCTGTTTTGTTTGTTTGCAGCACACTGTGTCGATCGATTCAAGGAATTCTGCTATCTTCCCCAGCAGGGGTGCATTACTCCGGATCAACCAGGTTAGTGTGCACATGTGTCTAAGAATAAGGGACCTTGAAAATACACTGTGAAATCACTGTTAAAGTTCATTCACTGGGTCCCTGATAATGATTAGAAACATTTCATGTATTTGTCCTGCAGGAACTGGCTGGGTACACAGGTGGAGACGCCAGCTTCTTGAAAGAGGATTTTGAGCTGCAGCTCAACAAACGACTTTTCTGGGACTCGGTAAGACAGAAATAAGACACGCCAGACTGGTTTAACAATATTTGTCTTTTAAAAGCTGCAAACACCTTGGATTGTTCTTTCTTTCTGTGTGCTTTTATTTGATGAATTGCATTAACGAACCACCAGTGGGCGATAAAGCCGCACTAGGGGAGTGGAACAACAAACGTTGTTCTGCTTAACTGAATACTTCTAAGGTTTTGTGTTATTAACAGAAACGTTTTTGTCCTCTCAGGTCTTGTCTGCTTCTCTGTGGGGCGGGATGCTTTGTCCCATCGGAGGACAGCCGTCCTGTATCGCTGACAGGTACGTCTGATCCAAGAGCTGCCATCTGGCTCTGACACATCTGAGCTTCATTTACTACTCCCAATGAGAACACACTCTTTTGATAAAGATGATGCTCTCAAGATGATCATATCTGTTTAAAAATCTAAACATGACTATAAGCTTGGGCTACTTGTGAATTGACCCATTTTTTTGTGTTTTGTTTTTTTGTCTTAAACGTTGTACTATTAATGACATTCTGGGTATATGGTTTAATGAAAGAATTAATTTTTTTCAGGTTCTACCTTGGAGGTCCCACCAGTGTACGAGGGTTTGGGATGTATAGCATTGGGCCACAGAGTGAAGGTACAAAAACATTCTAGTTAAATTAAAGAGTTTTTTTCTTTTTTAAATCTGCTGTACCTTAATCAATCATCTTTGACAAAGCTAATGGGACAGTCAACATGGGGCTTACTGTCCAAAACTATAAGACAAAGACAAACTTCTTAGTTAACAAAAAATATAGTTTTACCAACCATTAAATATTGTTGGGACTTAGTGGTAAAGACAATAAGACTACAACACCCTATGATTGATTACAGCTGGAAACCGCTGTTCCACGTCATGTTTCATGTCTAATTCTACACTGTCACCATCCAGACACAATACCCCTCCTTAAAGAGAAGTACTTAAAATAATGAATAAAGTCCTGCGGCTGTAAGCATGTGTGTATGTTTAAGTAAGTAAGTACACTACATATCTTGGTTTAATGCCCTCTCTTTGTGCTCCAGGTGACTATCTAGGTGGAGAGGCGTACTGGGCAGGTGGTCTGCACCTCTACACTCCTCTGCCCTTCAGACCGGGCAAGGGGGGCTTCGGTGACCTTTTCAGAACGCACTTCTTCCTCAATGCAGGAAACCTCTGCAACCTCAACTACGGTGGGTGACTAAAGAAATTAGTAAATGCATAAATACAGCACCTGCAGTGTTCGAAGAAGTAACAAGTGAACACATAGAAATGAACAATCCATAAATCCCCACTCCAGAATTTGTTAAAGTGCATTTAAGCCACATTTGAATATTCTCAAGCATCTTTTCAGTATGTTTCTGGAATGTGAATCACTTTTGAGTGACAGTGGGATATCCCAGGTGGGCGTTGACATGTCGGGTGTTATGTGTGCAGGTGAGGGTCCCCGGGCTCACCTTCAGAAGATGGCAGAGTGTCTTCGCTGGTCGTACGGAGCAGGCATCGTGTTGCGGCTCGGTAACATCGCCAGGCTGGAGCTCAACTATTGTGTGCCCATGGGAGTTCAGAGTGGAGACAGGTACACTATTCACTAACACTCCCAGATATTACACGGGTATTTCTGGAGAGATGTAGTTCCAGAGACGGCTACAATATTTCTTTCTTCCATTTCTGATTCAACAATGTCTAGATGTCAGTGTTGTCAGGGAAATCCAAACACTGACTGGCTTTCACACAACGGCATCATGTAAATAGTGCGCTCAATTTGGACAATTTTGGCCCGGACATTTAGTTTTTTTGCTACAAATGTAAAAAGTGTAAAAGAAACCTTGTTCTCTCCGCCTCTATACTGAAACTAGAGGCTACATTAGCCTGCTACAAGCATAACACACACAACTAACTCTCCTTACCAACTTGTTAGTTTTAATGATGAGTGAAAAAAACAGCAACGCTATCTCTGGTTCTGCATCTTTATCTCTTATTCAAAATGCTGATTAAGGAAATAAAGAATTGTCTTAAGGTGACACTCATTCCTTACTTGTTGTTTCTCTTTCTTCTCTCCTCTCTTAGGATATGTGATGGTGTACAGTTTGGAGCAGGAATCCGCTTCCTGTGACCTCATCACTCCTCCAGCACAGGCTGTGACGTGAAAAGGGAGAACGTCTTGTTTATCACCTGTAAACGTGTTGTAGAGTGTGTATACTAGCATGGGTCCTTTTTCCTGGGGAATTGTGCCTGACCCCCCAAACCCTCCTTTGATACACGAGCAAGGCTTTGGAACAACAAAGTGCCAGTGCCATAACACTAGTGAGGCTTTTTACAGTGAAAAGGGAAAGTAATCAAGAAGTAATCAAGATGTACATAAGACATGACTATAGGGGGAAAGAAATACAATCATGGTCAATCTTTTACAACCTTCATCATCATGTCAGGACTTATTCTCTCTTCAATAATAGCTGACTTAGGGTTTTGTTTTGAGTTTTAGCCTCTTTCCTTGGTTTGAGTTCTTAAGCACTGGCACCTTGTCTGTGGAAAAGTCATCAACCAGTGATTTCCCCCACCTCGTTTCCTGTGGTGACACAAAGTAAATTATTTTACAGAATGTTAAAAGAGATTTTGGGCATGTTCCCTTTTTTGCCTTCCGGGACTGCTTCTTATTCGGGAGCAGGACTTTATAATGATTTTGTTTTGACAGTTTACTGTACGCCACACACACACTTCTGACCTGACTGGTTTTGTTGAGATGCACTGTGTGATTGAAAGATTGCAGTGGAAGCAATGGAATGAACCGGGAGCAAATGGCTCTTTTGATTTAGAGTGGCGCTGTTAGAAGGGAATCGGCCGTCTGCTAAAGTAGTTTGTTCACACATTGTTGAAGAACAGCGGGATGACCTCCCAAGGTGGGAAACCCCCCCTCGTCCCCCAAGCAACATCCACCACCAGTGCTCTTACCGTTGGTCCTCTTTTTAATGTTGTTGAAGATATTCACAATAAATCACAGCTGCTCCCCGAGTTTCTCTATGAATCCTTTATGTGTTCTCAATCAAACATTGTAAAATCAAGTATGGAATCGATCAAATGCAGTAATCAGTTCTGGACCTTCTGCGCTGGGCTTAATTTAAATTATGTTTAGTTCTTGTTGCCTCTAACCCTCAATCTACCAAAAATATTAACCCTACTAAGGACTAAAGAAATGTACTGTAAGAAGAATCCATCATAGCAAAATGTTCATTTATTTCTTCTGACAACTTATTTTATATTTTCTATGTTATTAAAGTAATGTATTAATAAAGTTAATACATTTTAAGAAAGGTGCAGCTAATTTGCATATAAACATAGCTATCTATCCTATATTATCTATTCAAAAAGAAAAAGCTGTCATTGGTTGCTTTTGGCTGATGTCACAAAACACTGGTTTTATAAAAAAAATCTAATTAGACACCAGAAAAACATAGGAAGTAATTTAGAACAAATGAATTCACGAAGTCCTAAAACTGCCTGATGTTTGACAAAAACCATACATATGTTGGTTCAATAAGGGATAGTGAATTATTTTTCTTATCGAGGCTGCATTTGTTTTAGGACTGAAGGTACAGTAGGCTATATGACATATTGTGATTCATCCCTTGCCTCTGTTCTAAAACAAAATACATTTGTAGCAGTCAGTGGCATCAGCAAAGCAGTGTTGTAATAATCGTGCAAGCATAATAATTTAAGTCATCGTTATTTGTACTACCTTATCGGATAAAGGGATTTCCTATTGGAAGAATAAGAAGTTGTCAGCTCCGCAGGGCACAGTCTACCTTGAAGGTATTTTCTTTCCAGCTGACGTGAAAAAGGGGGTATGTGTCTCTGCCCTGCTCCCCTACAGGTCGTCAGTGGACTCTTCGACCCTCTCCTCCACAGGAACCTGTGCAGGGCAGTTGAGTGTGGATGGTGCCAGCTGTGTGTTTGTCTGTGTGGGAGTCTGGACAGGTGCAGAGCAGGTGAACGCTGCCAAGGCAAGTACAGAGAAACTTATGGAAGCCTGTTTGAACCACTGTGATGAAAACACATCCTGCTTGTTGTTATGAGAAGATATCTAAAAAATATTGAGAACCTTTTTTTTTTAGCTTGGTATCTAAACATTTTTACAACGTATCTCAAAAATAATGACATGTTCTCAATTTTTTGGTTTAGTATCTTAACATTTGACATGTTCTTATATTTTCATTAATCGCAGGAAAAATATTTCAAATATATATAAAAAAACACCTGGCTAATGTCTGCTTAAAGACTCTTCTGTTTGTATTCGTTTTATACGAGTATAACATTTTTTTAAGTTAATATCTCATATTTAAAATCTCTCAAGAAATATGTGTTTTAATCACGTCTTTTTGAATGATTAAAGCAATGTAGCAAACAATTTAAACATATAACCAATGATTGACTTAATTTGTTTGCATTTCTGCAGTAATCATTTATAAACTCGTGAAAATACAGTCAGTTTTAAGACGTTATGCATTCCCACACATGACCGCGCATTGGAGGTGATAGCATGGGTGAAGCGTTGGCAAACATCACATACATAAGCACCGCGTGAGCGCGCACGTACGGTGCACGTACTCAGGCTGCTGCTGTCGAGTATAAGCTGGCTGTGGCGTGCCCTGACAACGGCCACTCCTCTGACCACACACTCACACACACATATAGAGGAAGGTGTGTGTGTGGCCAGCAGCAGATTCTGCAGCATTTGGATTTTATTTTTAATATTTTATATAATACACTAAACACCGCCATTATGTTGTGGACAGCGAGTCAAGTCTTAAGGAAATTCTCCACCTCGTCCGTGAGTAACGCTTCTTATTCTGCACCAAAGAATGAATGGTGCCTGTTATACTTGCATTGATAAAAACATACCGGTGAATACTGAACGCATGTCAGGTCGTAGTGTAGAGGACTGAGCCAGGCTCGACTCTGATTACGGTTCATTGAGTCACAGTTGTAACGTTGTAAATAGTCACTCCATTAGCTACCATATTTAAAAAAAAACAGAGTCATGGATGGTGTATCAGTGCCACGTTACTGTGCGATCCACTCTCTCACTGCTACTGTACAAGATATGGAGGAGTTGCATCAGCATAGCTCCACTGTACCGACAGCGGCTTAGATACGATCATGCTGGGCTGCAAACAGCTACCCATTCATTGTGATTACTTTGAGGTTGTAGCACTGTCATTTCCACAGTGTGCTGGTTGGAATATATGGCTTTGAATGCATCATAAATCCAATGCCAGCTTCGAGTACTTGACAGGACCATTAATCTGAGCATGGGAAACCTGAAACCTCCTTCTCTCACACATGTGCTGTCACAGTCAGATTGGAGGGGGCCACTTGAATTTCTCTCAGTCTAGATTAGGGCTGTGCACTGTGTGTCAACCAATAGCTTTTCTCAGAGTTGGTTTTGAGAAATTTGACAGATTGAATGACATTTGGGCCAGGGGTGGAATCGTAATTTGAAGGGTCGTGGGACAGGCAGTTCACGCTTTTAAAATGCACTCATATATGTTTTATATAAGGCTGACAATTCATTGAATTTCTTGCTAATAAGGTGAAAAATGTATTACCATTTTTAAAACGAGTTAATTGCTTATTTAAAGTGCAAACAAAAACAAACCTTTAACTACAGTTTTTCATGTGTTTCAATCTTTGTAAATTGCAAACAAAGTTAATAACTTTGGGGTGGTACTGTGTCGGATACAACCATTAAGCTGAAGTTTATAGACCAAACAATGAGTTGATTAATAAAAATATGTTTACATATAAATTACAAATTAAATGATACTTGTGTAGCACCAGTAAGTAAGTAAGTCTTTGTAGCCAGTAATGAAGTTGTTTGCAGTAACTTAGTGTTGGTTCTTTTGATGAATAACTGAAGGTTTGGCATTGCTCAACTTTAGTTCATGTATTAAAGGTGCATTCAGTGGATTTATATGTCAAGGGGATCAATGAATAATTACAGTTGCATAACATTTTTAGAGTAGAGTTCAAGAAAATGTGTTGTTAATCCTGTTCTCCAGAGCAAAAAATGTTTGTACACACAAAGTTATTAAAGCGCTGTGGCTTGAATGAGACAACTAATGCAGATTAACACTGGGTGAAGCTGAAACTAATGTTTTTGTGTTCTCTCTACCTTCAGAATTACTACCAGAATAAGCTGAAACTAGCTATAATCGGCCAGAGCTTGTTCGGCCAGGAGGTGTACAGCAACCTGAGGAAGCAGGGGCACAAGGTGGTGGGTGTGTTCACGGTCCCCGACAAGGATGGCAAGGCAGACCCGCTGGGTGAGTTTTCTCCCATGTGTTGTTTCTGTCTATCGGTCGCCTCAAAGCCAACAGTCTCTTGGAAAACCGGTTAGAGTGACAGCTGTGTGCAGTCTAGAATGGCACACAGCCATTTCTTGTTAGATAAGTTTATTATGATTAGGATCTTTAAATTCCTTTTTAAACAATATGTGTCATTGTTTTTCAACCAGACAAATTTATTTGCTTATTGGCAAAGTTATAGCTGAATAGTAAATAGTCAATATAACAAATAAAGACCTATTTAACACAAGAATTACCAACGTACATTTGTCCTTGTGTATAAATAGCTCCTGGTTCCATTTTAATTAGACATTGAGAGATAACAAATACATGGAAAGGAATCAATGCTTTGAGTTTGCATTAGAAATAATTGGAAAGAAAATGTTGGATGTGCCGGCCTGTGATGATCCTCCGTCCTGGGTGTGCGGTGGGTCATCGCAGGCCTGTGCTGTGGCTGAGGTAGATGCGTGTTGGCTCCACAGTGCCCCTGCACAAAGACGGGCCTTTACCCTGCATTAGCTGCGCTATAGTGGCTCCATTGTCTGTGTGGGGAGAGGCCCTGTGTGGCCCGGAGATGCAGCTCTGAGGTGAAAAGTCTACAATCGAGCCGCACTCTTTGATATGATGCAATCTTTCCAGGAAAAATCCTCAGCAGCAGCTATCCTCCGCTGCCTCTTGACCATCCTACTTTACTCTGAGGGTTTAAAGTCAATATTGAACTATTTCCTTTCTTATTCACTGTACCTTTAAGCTGTCCTGCCTACTAAACAACAAGTGGAGGGAGGTCAATACTGAAAAAGTACTTAGAGACACAAAATGCATATTAAGCGTTTGTCTGTGTTATACAAGCAGTAAGTTTGTATTGGTTGATTCTTTAGGATATGAACAATCTACTATAGTGTCTATTCATGCAATGAAAAATAAAAATACAGATAAGAATAATAAAAAAATGTTGATATTGATAAGATATTCATTTAGGAATGTTCTGTTAAAAATATTATATATTTCTTATGGTATATCAAAACAGATATACCTTCCCACAATATTTTGAAACGTTAAGACAATATCTTATAGTGTTTGATAATATCAATTCAGACTGTCAAATCTCATATCTTAAATCCTGCAAAGTTTCCAAAAAGGTCCTAACTTGTGAAATGCATTGCAAGTTTGATCAATTATATAGATATTATAAATAAACTGAAGTGTGGTTTCTAAAGAAGCTAGGAAATCAATTTAAACACTATTGCTTTTAGGGTTAGGGCTCCAACCATGAACTCCAAATTTCCCGTTGCAATTTATTTCAGGTTTCTGAACTATACTTATAAATTCTCCTTTAATCTTTCAGCGGTGGCGGCAGAGAAGGACGGGACGCCGGTGTTCAAGTTCCCACGGTGGCGAGTCAAGGGGAAGCCCATCCCAGAGGTGGTGGAAGCGTACAAGGCTGTGGGCGCCGAGCTCAACGTCATGCCCTTCTGCTCCCAGTTCATCCCCATGAACGTAATCGATGACCCCAAGCACGGCTCCATCATCTACCACCCCTCCATCCTGCCCCTGCATAGAGGAGCATCGGCCATCAACTGGTGAGGAAGAGGGGAGGGGAAAGGGGTGAGGGAAGAGTGGGCGATAATATCCTAAAATAATATATCTTTGATATCACACATCGAGCAGGCCTTTAATAGGAAGCAGACAGTACATAATATTTACTACATAACAGTATCACTGCTTTTCTGTGCTTTTGGCTCACTGCCCACATAGATGATCAGTAGTAAAGAAATTACAACAGCGACGTTCACATTCCTAACAGTCGTTAGGCGCAAACAAGTCTGGGTTATCAGTAAATCAACTTTTTTTATAATAAATTGTCTTTAAATTACTATGTTGGGGAAAGTCCACAATAAAATCATCTTCTGGTAAGAAATGAACACATGTGAAAGTTAAAACAAGGTTGTGCTATTGATTTAAGAGTCAAAGAATTCAAGAATAATTGCACCAACATGTAAAACCATATGGGATCAAAGAACAGACATTAGACATGTTAATTACAACAGCCATATGATAATAACCTGACAATGGTCACAGTAGCAACATGCTGTTATCAAATGCTAATATACACAGGAACACCAGATATGTGTATTACAAGCGTTAAGAAACCTCATGGTCACAGCCAATGTGAGGCCAGAATGAAACGCTTATTGAAACAAAATATATATGATTTAAGTTTTGTTGAATTGTGAAATTCGATTATAGAAATGTTTCCAATAACTTTTAAACCTAGAGAAATGCATAATACAAAACAATGTAATGTTTTGTTTTGGTTGTTCGCCTGTAATGGCAGTGTATCCCATTTTTGGATTGGTTAGCAATTGTTTGTCTGCCAGAAGCTGTTATAGATTGACTTTTTATACAGTTTTAATCCACATTTTTACAAAACACTATTCAGATCTTGGACATTTTTGACTATCTATCAAAAACATCGAGACGAATAAACACAAAAAGAGAAAATACATGTATATACAATTAATTAAATTAAATTAAAGACAAAGATTGCTATAAATTATTCCAATCAAAAGACAGGCTAAAATGTGTATGTTCAGATAGCATAAACAGTGACATTAAATACCACATTGTTTGGCATACAAATATTCTGGTATGACCAGTAGCCTGCGGTAGATAATTTTAACTAACCCCTGATCGATATTCGATATTGTGTTGGCTAATTTGAACTTGTATCACTGGCTAAATGTGATAGCTTTATGAGTCTTCTCTAGTTCTCAACTTAATTTTAGCCTGTAACCATCCCGTTTGCTTTAACACAGCTGCTACGCAAAAGTTACACAAGCTAGCTTACTCTTTAATAGCTTGTGAATTGGACTTCAAAGAAATAAAAGTCAATAGTTCACATGCCCTCTGTTTTCCGGTTTCAGGGTGGAGCTAAACAGTGTTTGCTGCTTTTGGTCTGTGTAGCAGGAAGTTTAAACCAGTTCTGTTTGACCCAAAGCCGCTGGCAAACTGGTTTCCTTATCTCTCCCTCTTGCTTCCTTTTAGCACTGTCTAAATAAATAGCTTCTGTTTGTTTGCAACGGTAGAACACAACATGTTTAACTGTTTGGCAGTGGTGACATGCTACCAGCTGCATAAATTAATTGAAAGTCAGAAGATATAGTGGGATGAGGAGAGTAATTACTCTGTGATGTCTGTCCATTAACTATTATTAAAGCTAAAGCCAGTCGGTGGTTAGCCTAGCATCTTGCCTATGGGGGCCAACTGCTAGATTAGCTCTGTCCAAATATTTTACAGTCATCAAAGTTTTAAAATGAGTCTGTATTTCACGTTTCAGGTAGTGAAAACTGAATTGTGCTAAACTGTAGTATCTTTGGTTAAAGACACTGTTTGCAGTCTCTGTAAAACTTCATTTGATTTTTGTGTTTTATGTTTTACAAGGACCCTGATCCATGGTGATAAGAAGGCTGGATTCTCAGTGTTCTGGGCTGATGATGGACTGGACACCGGACCAATCCTGCTGCAGAGGGAGTGTGCTGTGGAGCCCAACGACACTGTGGACACACTTTACAACCGCTTCCTTTTCCCAGAGGGCATCAAGGCTATGGTAACCATCTGGAATTCAATATTTTTGCATGAAGTAATCCTTTTGATCACATTAGGACTGTTATCAGGAAGAGTGTGTTATCAGCATGTATTTACATACAGGCTTTTTGAAATATAATAATCTATCAAGTAGTCGGGACATATCGTCATACTCTTTCCCATAAAACACACTGTTTCCTGGTGCAGGTGGAGTCTGTTCAGCTCATTGCTGATGGGAAGGCTCCCCGGATTCCCCAGACAGAGGAAGGAGCCACCTATGAAGGCATTCAGAAGAAATCCAACGCCAAGGTGAGAGCTCTCACTCCCAACATGCTGGATCACCAGCTGGGGAAAGTGGCGTTACTGTCCCAGAGCATTTTACAACAACAAAACGATATATTTGTTCTCACAAATTCAAGGTAACACCGGTTAGTAATTGATACAAATTGTCCTTTTGTGGGTAAAGTATTACTTTAAAGTAGCTCCTACATTCTCACCTGGTTCTTAACATTAAAATACAAAGATTTGTACCTTTATAAATGAATCCTTGTCTAGAGTGTATGCATTGGAGCAACACTATGTGGCTGCAGCAATCTGCCTTAATGTAGCAAAAATCAAAAAAGCTGCATTACATTGATGACTGGATTTACAGACAACGTATGTCGGTTAAAAGTTCTGGTATGTGTGAGTGACATTTTTAGAATTCTAAAAGCTGGATCTATTTATTTTTATCTAGTTATTTTGGTGTCAAATACCAATATTCATTAAGACCCTTAGACCCTAACTTATCTTTTGTTAAACCTTTTTCTCTCATCACTCAAAAGTGTGATGATTGTTCTCTAATAAAAAAACAGTTATTCAAAAAAATCTTGGAGACTGTAGTATTCCACGAGCATTTGGGCAAGGTACTTCCCTTAACAGTGATGAGGCACATTATTTACATCTCTCCATCTAAAGGTATTACTGTGCTGAAGCTCAGGGTGCCACGTTTTACATACACAGCATGAATTCTGCTACTTTTAGCTGTTGGACAGCTGCTTCAGAGAACTGCATATAAATGTACTGCTGGCCCAACATGTGTTCCAGGGACAGAGTGACTAGTGTTTATCTTACAAGAGTAAAGAAAGAGGTGGGGCCGGTCTTAGCTGCTCCCTGATTTGTCACTCATAGCCACGTTGCTGGCACTGTGTCAAAATGTGCTATTCTTAGTGCAGAAGTTTTTTTTTTTCAGCATCAGCTTTCCACGTGTCTCTCACCAGCTGTTGGGCTTCCCTCTCATTCTCAGAAATGTAGACGACCTGATCTGAAAAGGAATCTGAGTCGTCAGCATTTTGACTGCTGTGTCTTTCTGTCCCTCAGGTCAACATGGCCCAGCCGGCTCAGGCCATCCACAACTGGATCCGTGGCCATGACAAAGTCCCCGGAGCAACCACTGTCATCGATGGTCAGGTGTGTTTTCTGGAACACAAATGCAAATAAAACACACACACACAAGGTCAGACTTACAGAGGTTTGGATGGCTGATAATGATTCTGACATTCTACGGATGAGTTGAAATGCACAGCTTTACAGGGTGGGATCAATAAAACCAGTTAATAAAGCATCTTTTCTTTTCAATCCTCTTTTTAATAATTAAATGTAAATTACTTTTCATAGCATTGAAATTAAAGGTCATCAAGTCTATCATCTATTGGCCCCTTGTGAATTTTTTTCTAGTTTTTTTTAATATACTTTTTTTTCATAAAAAATTGAAAATAACATGCTATCAGCAAAAATACTAATGAAGGAAGTAAAGAATGTCTTATCCACCAGACATGAAATAGGAGTTGCAATTTACAAGACCAACTTGTCTTTAAACACATGTGCTGGACAGCAGTATATAGTAAATAATGACCTCAAACCCACAAAATATAGTTTTTTAAGTGCTTCTCTTAATGTCCCTCCTTAGACTGTGACCCTCTATGGCTCGTCCATGTTGGGGGGGTCTGCACCAGCCGGTCAGCCCCTGGAGATCGAGGGGGCATCGCAGCCCGGCCTGGTGACCAAGAACGGGCTGGTGCTGTATGGAACAGATGGGAAAGCTGTAAGTGTCTCTATCACCTGTTGTACGACAAAACAAATATTCAGAGCAAACAAAGGAAGCGCTGGGCGAGCTTAGCAACGCTCATACCGCTGTTAGCTGATAAGTCAATTACAGAATGAGTTGACCCCCCTGTATTTGATCCATCCTGTTTATTCATCAGCTCCTGGTGAAGAACCTGCAGTTTGAAGATGGGAAGATGATCTCTGCTGCGAAATACTTCTCCTCTGGGGAAAGCTCCAGTGTGGAGCTGACTGATGATGAGAAGAAGATAGCAGAGGAGATCAGGGCAAGTTACTGGAGTTTGATTTTGTTTAGCTGATTGTGGCTGTGCAGGAGTTTTGTCGTCTCTTTAATGATGATATTAATCTTGACTGTTTGAACTTGGTGTTTGACCCAAAGCCGATGCTGATTTAGAATCCTTTTCTTTATCACAGAACATCTGGAAGGGCATCCTCAGCAATGTCCCCGTCGTCGAGGACACCACAGACTTTTTCAAGTCCGGAGCCGCCTCCATGGACGTGGTCAGGTGAGGGTCGTGGCGAGTGCTATAATCAGTCAGAAATGACCAGAGTGTGAGTGGACCCTTTGTTTCTTTTAGCAGATGGCACCTTGTATGGCAGCCTCTGTCTCTGTAAGAATGGGTGAATGCTGACTTGTTTGTGAAAAGGCCTTCGAGGGGTCATAAAGACTGGAAAAGCACTTTTAAAATGTCATTCATTTAGCTAAATATATATCTGAAATCTCTATGTCCAGGCTGGTTGAGGAGGTGAAGCAGAAGTGTGCCGGCATCCAGATGCAGACCGAGGACGTGTACATGGCCACTACCTTCCAGGACTTCATCCAGATGTTTGTCCGCAGGCTAAGGGGAGAGGACCAGGAAGAAGAGTTGGTCGTCGACTATGTGAGTCTCCCACTTTGATGTCTTAGTGAAGTCGAACTGTGTTCAACAGTTTGATATTTATTTAAATGTGAGATCCTTTAATTTAGCTTCCAAATCAGACTGTCTTCAAAATTGTAATGTCTTTCATCACTCTTCTGATTGTGGAATGTCACTGCTGTATTGCACCCAGGCAACCAAAGAGATAAACAACATGACATTGAAGATGCCATACCAGTGTTTTATCAACGGCAACTTTGAGGATGCTGAAAACGGCAAGGTCTACGATACCATCAACCCTAATGACGGATCGGTGAGTCACATGGACATACGGTCATATGAATCCACACCCACAGAACATGTTCTTATTTTGAAACTGTGTGTGACCATTATGTCTTTCTCCAGGTGATCTGTAAGGTGGCCTACGCCTCTGTGGGTGATGTGGACCGGGCTGTGGCTGCTGCCAAAGAAGCTTTTTATGAAGGACCCTGGGGCAGGATGAACCCCAGAGACCGAGGAACTATGCTTTTCAAGTGAGTAGCTCCACATAGAGGCCTAAAGTTGTATTACATAAATAAACAAGCAATCCTGATTATTCAAAGCCTGAAGAACACGGGTCTGCTTGTACATTACATATGTGCTCTCAAAACACCTTTACCAGCAGACAAAGGGACTCTAGAGCAGGATTCAACACTTAGGAGTTAAAAATAATAATTCCAGAATAGATAGGTCAGATAGCTAATAGTCCGCTAACTTTACCTCATATCCTATTTCGATACAGGCAGTGAAATGTTGGATTAGCAGTATCATTCTATGCCTGTGCAACATAACTTTTTAGAACAAACCCTCACACTGTCCCCTTTGACTTCCTCCAGGCTGGCAGACCTGATGGAGGAGCACCAGGAGGAGCTGGCCACCATCGAGTCCATCGACTCAGGCGCTGTGTACACGCTGGCCCTCAAGACACACGTTGGCATGTCCATCCAGACCTTCCGGTACTTCGCTGGCTGGTGTGACAAGATCCACGTGGGTTAACATTCAGGCACACACACACACACACACACACACACACACACACACACACACACACACACACACACACACACACACACACACACACACACACACACACACACACACTGTGCATAATTGATAAACACTGATTTTAATATCAGAGGTGCGTGTGGTTCTTTGTTTTAGGGCAAGACGATCCCCATCAACCAAGCGAGGCCCAATCGCAATCTGACCTTCACTAAGAGAGAACCTATCGGGTAAATGCTCTAAATTGACTTAATGCTGCCCTGTGTTTTAAAGTTATTATTTAAATATAATGAATGTATTTACAGAGGTGTGTGTGTGTTGTTTCTGCGTCAGTGTGTGTGCCATTATCATCCCATGGAACTACCCTCTCATGATGCTGGCGTGGAAGAGTGCTGCCTGCCTCGCAGCAGGAAACACACTTGTTCTTAAACCTGCACAGGTGAGAACACACACTCTCGTTTTAGTACACCAACTGTTTCTTTTTTAGGTACATTCACCTTTTTTAAGATAAAGCACTGACCAAGGTTGAACTACTTACTGTGGTCTCAGAGGAGGTTGTGTCTCAAAGATCTTTCTAAATATTTTTTAGGTCACTCCATTGACGGCACTGAAGTTTGCTGAGCTGTCAGCGAAAGCTGGTATTCCAAAAGGAGTCATTAACATTTTGCCCGGCTCAGGTATGAATACAAATACAGGATTCACATAAATAATAAATAAATAAAAAATGTGTTATTTTTTATTTATTTATTTATCAATCATCTGTGTCCTTCATGTCATAATCTCAAATACACATATAGACAAAAAATCATAAATCAACAGCGCACACGTTTTATAAAATGCACATTTTTAAGTTTACGTGAATCGGATTAAACAAAAAGTCCAAAAGCAACAATTAATGTGTTTCCAAATCCTAAATCCAAAACCTGATATTTTAGTCCTCTTTCCATGAAACATATGTTCTTTCATAAACTGCAAGAAATGCTCACTAGAGCACCAAATGTGGATTAATCCATCGCTGAAAATAGTCCCCGGAAAATAAATGAAGCATTTAGTTACCATCAGTTTTACAAACTAAAGAATTTAACTGTTTATTTGTACTTGTATTTATAGATTTATCAGACAATATCAAGGGATGGACGGACAAATTGTTGGTCTATAGTAATTGTATGCGATTTGTTGACAATTACCACTGTTACATAAGGATATACAGCCTACCTTCGATACCTTGTGCTGTTTTCTGTGACACCCTATTGTGACAGGGAGAGAATAGGAATAACTCAAATGATCACCTTACTTTGATACTTTTATCTTTAACTTTGGAAGTTCCCTCATTGAACCATCATCTTTTCTCCTAACCCTGTTCTCTCTACAAGGTGGTATGGTGGGACAGCGCTTGTCTGACCACCCAGACATCCGCAAGCTTGGCTTCACTGGCTCAACACCCATCGGCAAACAGATCATGAAGAGGTATGACCTGAAACTTAATGACTCAGACTCAAACATTGTTACTGGATTTGGTAAAACTTCATGCCTCTTTTTTCTGTGATTTCCTGTCGCAGCTGTGCGCTCAGTAACCTGAAGAAGGTGTCTCTGGAGCTGGGAGGGAAGTCGCCCCTCATCATCTTCAGTGACTGTGACATGGACAAGGCTGTTCGCATGGTGAGAGCCTAGTGAGAGAGTGTCAAGGTCTTTCAGTGAGCTCAGGAACCAGCCATAAACTCTGCGTCAAATGCCTTGCTCTTAATTCTGTCTGTGTGTGTGCTGCTCCACAGGGCATGAGCTCGGTTTATTTCAACAAGGGAGAGAACTGCATTGCTGCTGGACGTCTGTTTGTGGAGGAGTCCATTCACGATGAGTACATCACCCGAGTGGTGAGTAAGCCAAACACCAGAGGTGGGGGACTCGAGTCGCATATTTTTGGACTTGAGACTTGCTTGACTAACATTGATAAAAGACTTGACTTGACTTTGACTTGCTATTCATGACTTGAGACAGATGACTCGAAACGACTTTACTTTTTTAAATTGAATATTTGCATTTTTTTTTAGGGCA
>NW_011348036.1:88375-106400 GCF_000735185.1 Notothenia coriiceps
TTGAATTCATGACTTGAGACAGATGACTCGAAACGACTTTACTTTTTAAAATAAAAATATTTGCATTTGTTTTTAGGGCAATGAAAACAAATATATATATATACTGTATCTCGTTCGTACGAGAAAGTTACCGGAGCGCCAAGTAGGAAGTGGAGCACACAGGAGACAACCGTTTCATTGCAGACTGTAATGTTTATGTTGGGAAATGGCAGTGCATACATTATATTTCAAACTCGGACTCTCATTCACTTCATGAAATCGCTACACCACCAGGAGGCAGCGGGACGTGTAACTCCGCCTCTGAGAAGTGCAGCACCAGCACGCAAAGAGCTGTGCCTTTTACGCAACGCTTTCACTGTGTTGACTTTCATTAGAACAGCTAAAGAGCGACCGCAGGCTGCTACGTTTAACCACACACACACACACACCTCTACACACATCGAATTGCCCGATTAATCCCCCTATTTCTCGTTTTATGAAGGAGATGTCCGGTCACTAAGGCGCATGATGTGTGTGTGTGTGTGTTTGTGCTCTGCTCAGCTCCGTGTGTGTATGTTTGGTGTGTTTATGTGTGTCCGACAACGGCATTTGTTTTCAAATTACCATGAACAGTCATTTACACGCATCTGTCCAACTCCATATGTATGTGAGTGTTCCCAAATGAAAGAAATGTGTTTAATCTTAATGTCGCACTGTCTGCACACAAACACATATCATGCGCTCTGGTACATTATTATTATTATTATACACTATTCCGTTGTATTGGCTTTGATGCAATATTTCTACATAGACACAGTTAGGAAAACAATGAGACAGTGTCAGGTGGGAGCACCTTGGACAGACCATGGAGAAATGCTGTGACCCTGCTGAAGGGGAGCCAGGGCAGGACGCTCAACATGTTGATGCCAAATATTTGTGTTGTACTCCTGTTATTACTTTAGAGCCCTATTAGAACTTATAGCGTTATAATTTCAGCGCCCCACTCTCCATTGCTGTTTATGTTGAAAATAAAACTAAACTTTTCATAACCACAATATTTTAACTGATTTAAATGTGGAAACTGGGGTTATTCATCAGAATTTCGTTGGACTTGTGACTTGCTTGACCTGTGCAATGACTTGACTTGCTTGACTCTCACCACAGTGACTTGGGACTTGCTTGAGACTTGTAGGTTAAGACTTGAGACTTGCTCATGACTTGCACATGTAGGATTTACTCCCACCTCTGCCAAACACTGACACACCCTCTGTCACTTCCCATAAAGCAGTTTGATTGTGTCAAGTTGAGCAGAAGATACAAAAACATCATCATGAGTCAGAAAAATATCTTCTGTATTTCTCCACCATTTCCCTCTAAGGTGGAAGAGCTCAAGAAGATGAAGATCGGAGACCCTCTGGATCGTTCCACAGACCAGGGCCCACAGAATCACAAAGCCCACATGGACAAGCTGCTGGAGTACTGCGAGGTCGGACTGAAGGAGGGGGCTACGCTGGTGTATGGGGGCAAACGGGTGGACAGGCCAGGTAAAACACAAAGCCTCCCTCAGGCAATTGGCTTCTACACATTATGAACAACAGCAACATGTCTGTGGTTCATTTTCTTTACAGTCAGGTCGCATTTACACACATACACAGGTGTATGTTTAGTAACAGTTAGCTTTAGCCGTATTTACTGTGACAACTCTGATTTTTTTGTATAGCGAGGAGAAAATGTATCGTACATTTTATAAACTGTACAGACAGGTTTTTATTTTAGATGTTTAAGTTTTTCACTTGTTGAATTTGTTTGAATTGGTTTTCGTTTAAGCTGTCTGTTCTTGTTTTCGGTCTTCTCTGTTGAAGTTTAGCATCATGTTAGCATTAGCTTATCATCCAGTGGTCGTGTTTCTTCAGGTTTCTTCATGGAGCCCACTGTGTTCACTGGTGTGGAGGACCACATGTTCATCGCTAAAGAGGAGTCCTTCGGCCCCATCATGGTGGTGTCCAAATTCAAAGATGGGTGAGTCTTGAGATGTGTGAGAAAAAGAGTGTCTCACCCTGGTTGCTGCAGGGTTGCCTCTAACCGGTTACCTCTCTACAGCGATGTGGACGGCGTGCTGCGGAGAGCCAACGACACAGAGTACGGCCTGGCGTCAGGCGTCTTCACACGCGACATCAACAAGGCCATGTACGTGAGCGAGCGGCTGGATGCTGGGACGGTTTTCGTCAACACCTACAACAAGACCGACGTGGCTTCCCCTTTCGGAGGCTTCAAGCAGTCTGGCTTCGGAAAAGACCTCGGTGAGTAGAGACGTGGGGTTGGAAGATTAGAAAGTTGTGTTACTGTCTTAAATTGACTAATTAATCACTGTCATTATGAATACTTTAGTTAGGAAATATTCCCAGGTGACTATTTAGAATAATCAAGTTGGTTATGCATCATGTCCAATAACAACCTTAAGGTGGCGACTATAGTTCTCCCATCAAGGCGAGAAATTGATTAAATCACAACTTAGACCAGTGTTTCCCCAACCTGGATAAAAAGAGCAAAAGGCTTAAAAGAAAAACAAATATTTTAAATACTCTTTCTAGATTCAAATACTAGTTATTTCCACCCTCTAAAAGTCAGTCAAATGAACACCTGGTTTGGTTGAACTGTTCTCGAATCAGTGCAGTGATTTTTGTTTTGCTGTTCTGATCCACAGGAGAGGATGCTCTCTTGGAATACCTCAAGACCAAAGCAATTACCGTGGAGTACTGAGACTCACTGACCTCCATCTGAACAGGAAGAGACTCGTCTGCCTGCCTCAGTCAGACATCCAGCTTCATCTAGCATTGCTTCTGGACAGTGTGTGTGTCAGTGTGAATGAGAGAAGAGCCAAAGTTTGGACTACGCGCCTGTCTGTTCTTGGCTTTCTACGTAAAAAATTACATCATGGACAAGGAACATGTGTGGTTTATACGCGTCTGTGTATCCACACACAAAACCCAGAGTTGGACGCCTAATGGGAGCCGAACTAGCTCTGATTGTTCTCAAGGTTGCAGTTTTAAAGGATTGTGTTTTACGTTAAAACACCACATTTTCAACCTGAAACCAGTTTTCCCTTTATTTTCAAGAATCAATTTTGTTAAATCATCTAAAATCATGTATTTCTCATTTAATTGTAATGCTGCCTTTGTATGATTACTTAGTTAAGGAATGATCATCTACACAAAAACGTGAATGTTGAAGCTTGTGTTCAGTAGCCAGTGGACAGAATTGATCATTGACATAATGGGAAAACAGGATTCAGTTCAGAAAGCCTGAGTTACATTAGAATAATTTATCTGCATAAAAGTAGTTTTTAAGGGAAATCTTATCTCAAGGTCCATTTCAACCCCATTAGCAGGTTTAGACAGAGTTCAAGGGTAACTTAAGGGTAGTTTGAACTTTTAAGTTTGTTTTACTATCTCAATCAGGGTGGGGAGAGAAGTGTGCACATGTAACCACGCCCACAGTGATGTCACAGTGTACTGACACACCCTGGAGTACATCTATACATCACTGCAGGAAACTGAAAAAAATTCACTTTCACACAAACAAACTGATAGCAGGAAAATAAGGGATTTTTCACAATGTTTTATTCTTATTGATTCAATAATTAAGGACTTAATGAGAAAGTTTGTAAAGAACCATACTTTTAGAATGATTTTTGTACCTGTCAGTTTTATTTAACTTTTTAGCTGCTTCCTAGCATCATATTCTTAAAGAGGCAATATTATGCTTTTGGGGGTTTTCCCTTCCCTGTAGTGTGTTTTTGTGCATGTAAATGGTCTGCTAAGTCCCAAATCCCAAAGTCCCCTCAAGAGGGAGTTTCTCAAAATGAGCCCCTTTAAACTATGTCATGAAAAATCATTTTCAAAAGACAAACATTCAGCAGTGATGCTAGTTGTTTCTTAAATTAAAATGTTTTTTTTAGACAGTTATCAAATCAAATCAATTACACAGCTTAGCAAAATTGACTTTGATAGAAATTACAAACCGAAGTTACTCATGCTGATGTATTACCCTCATATTTCAAATTATATTATAAATGGTTCATCTTTATTTCTGTTTGTACTTAGAATTTACATTTGTTATCAGTATTTAATTGTCACAATGGCAGCCATTTTTATTCTATCTCCATCACACACACTCTAGTTGTTAACATCATGTTTCATTCTTTAGACATACCCTGTTCCCCTTAGTAAATTTGACTTTTGTAAATATGTTTAGCAATAGAAGGAGAATACTATTTGATATATTTTTATCAGACAGAGGAAGACTGTATGTTACAACTCTATGATATATTCTTAAAAGACACCAGCTAGATGTTTTTATGCATCACTAAGTGAAGAAGTACCCATATTATCATTAAAGGCAGGAAGGGCTAAGATGCAAGTGTTTTTTTCTCATCCTTGGTGGGAAAGGTGAGATCTTCCCCCTCAATACATCTTCAGCTGGTACTGTCATACAATGGTGAATAAACTTTGATTTGAATTTGACTGTGAAATAATGATACTAAGAATGCTATTTTTCTACATGGTGAGAGGAAAGAGGTTAAATTCAACACATACAGGGTTATGTGACATAGGAGGAAAAGCGCTTACAGCCCTGATAGTTGTCATGCTGTATAAATAATTGGTTCAGTCCATCTTAAGATCATGGCAGGCTAAAAGTGAAAGATATTTTTGTTGAAATGGATAGATTTCTATATCCTCTCACACTGATTTGTGGTTCCATGGTGAGCACTCTGGACTTTGAATTCAGTGATCGATGGATATAGGTATTGCTTGATGGATATTGCCCATTATCAAATGATTAATCAAAGTGCTTTTCGTCCAGTAGACAAAACAACACATTCCTTCCAAGCATTTCAGAATATATTAGGTTAATTGCACCAAAACCTTGCATTATCCCCAAGCTTCAAAGATGTTTCACTGTGAAGAAAACTCTTTATATTACATGACTGATCTACCAACAAAATATTGTTGCAGCACTCATATTCCAAGAATGACTTGTGTTTACCTCAAATTACCTCCTTGTCCTTCCATAAAAAAATATTACATGTTGAAAAAGTGTGTTTGTATGAGAGACCATACATGTTGCACACTTACATCAGACTTCTTCCTCATGCTATTTCCAATATCTGATGTCATTCATAAAGTGTGAAATATTTTTGTTTTATCTATCATCTAATAGCACTTCAAATGGTTTGTCTTTTTGAAAAGTTCCTCCTTTTTTTTATCTCGTTTCTTTATGGTTGAAAGCACTTGTTGCTTTGGATAAAAGCGTCTGCTAAATGAATAATAATGTAGTGCAATTTAAAATGACATGACGGGGTCTACATACTCTTCAACAGGGATAACAACATAAACTTCAACTGTGACGCATTGTCCTGGGGGGATTACATCATTACATTTCAATCAGGTTTCAAGTGATAGCATGTAAACCCTGAAATCTTGTCAAAATCTCAGATTCTCTCCCCAATCTGAAAACTGTGTTTTGATTGGTCAGTGCTTTATCTGAGAGGCGGGGCTTGTCCGCTGAAGAGATATCAGTGGGGGTGATTGATTGAGCACGTGAAATACAGAAGCACAGAGTCTCGGGGTCTCCTAATCTCATGCCGCTACAAGAAGTTAGACCTGAGGCTTTTAACTTTTTGATAATGTTTGACTTGAAGAAGAGTTACAGTCTGATTGTGAACTGCAGCGCGGAGGAGTTCAGGAGAGCGGCGGTCAGGCGGAAGGTCAGAGACGCGGAGGAGTGCGTAGTCTCAAACACAGGTGAGGTGCCTTTAATTTAAAACTGGCTGTTTAGATCATTATAATCACACAAAAACAAGAATACTGCACGAGTAGGCTTATATTGGCTCTAATACTACAATACTGCACAGCAAATTCAACTGCAACTGTTGTACTGGTTCAGGTTGACAACAAGTAAACCCCACCTGAAACATTCTGTATTGTCTGAATTTATTATAATTTGAACTACCTTATTAAGTTTTTTGTCCAAGATTGAGCCCGTTTTGTATCTCTTTTTTGTCAAATGAATAACATTAAATATACAATGGTAGCAGGTGGAGAAAGGGCCTTTAACCAAAACAATA
Source organism: Notothenia coriiceps (assembly GCF_000735185.1). Taxonomy (NCBI): domain Eukaryota; kingdom Metazoa; phylum Chordata; class Actinopteri; order Perciformes; family Nototheniidae; genus Notothenia; species Notothenia coriiceps. The sequence goes on from NW_011348036.1 coordinate 94,482, forward strand.
GAAAAAGATACATTTTCACTAATTGGAAGCAAGTGGAAAAAACATGTTCAAAAGTGACTTCCTTTCTACATTCTGAGCTACTTGTCCCTATTGTTAGTTTTCTAGTCACCAAAGATAGGCTGTTTTCATTGGAGTTTATGGCAACAAAATACTGGATCTTACTGTTTATTGTTTGGTTGATTATATAGGGCAGCAAGTTAAAGCATTTACTCTCCCTGTGCCTGGCTTAGATCAGTCACTGCTATGTTAAGTTCTTGTCAGTGTGTGAATGAAATACCACTGTATTTATGTTTTTGAATTTTGGCCTCATAGCTTGTTGGATTATTGCAGTGAAATCTCTTTCTCCTGATTCAGCCTGGACTTTGAGACTGGCTTTTGTAAATCCCTTTCTCACACACATACACACAAAGCTGTTCTGTTCCCCCATCGAAGCACAGCTATCTGTTTAGATTACAGAAGTATGTTTGCTCCAATGGTACTGTCAGATGCAGCCTGAAACAGGGCCGACAATGCAAATAATGCTTCCACTTGGTGTGAGGCTCGATGGAACAAGCAGCCTTACACATAGGCAACGCTATGGCTGTTAATGAATTTGTAACATTGCATTACAATTGATGCAGATTGAGTGAAATAGTTGCTGTGTAAAAATGACTAGATTCTGTGGGAGGGATAGTACTAGTATGTATTTTCAAAAGTTGCCACTGACATCCTCACAAATGTGACATGAGTAGACTACATGAATAAAAGAGAGAAGTAAGAAAGCAGAAGTATTATAGTCTTGGGAAAGTCGGCTTTGCATTTTCCACATGATCAACAAATCTGTCAGCAGTCAGGCGTGAACAGCAAGTCTTTCTTTGTTGTTCAAGTTATGGATATCTTGCATACAATTGGACATAAACTGCAGGTAAGAAAACAAGGGGTTACACAATTTGAAAGTAAAAAATGGGTGTGTATACTAGTAAGGATGTCAGTCTAGGGTAATGCAACAGCGGTGAATACTATGATGCATCCTTGATTCTGGACAGGAAGTAAACCCTACCTTGAACATTATGTACTCACTGGACTCGTATATGAGTTATCTAATTAAGTCCCTAATTGAGTATTTTTTGAAAGATTTAGCATTCAGGATATATTATATACATATACATATATATTTTTTTTTCTTACTATTGAGCAGTGGATCAGAACCAAACTCTAAGCCTGGGTTAGAGAAAGTCAACGGAAGAAGCCCAGCTAAAGGATCGCCTTTTAAAACCACAAGGTATTAAAGAGGGGATCAAACTTCCGAAAAGTAATTGTATAAAACGTTTTTTCTTAGGAAGAACCAAGAAATTGCTTCTGAAATGTTGTCAAGTAGTTAGGCAGCTAGCCTAAGTTTACCAAACGTATTGAAACGGGCAGCATATTTCTTTTTATTACTTGATTTTCATAAAGTTGAAAATGGAGAAATATTGGACAACGTTGTGCAACATTACTGCAATCAGTCCATATACCTTTTTTAGATATTACAACTCCACACACTTTGCTCTGCTTTTATGCCATAACTTCGCACACTGCCTTTATTAGGGCACAGGCGGCTGTAATAAATCCCTAAATAAGCACTACTATGTTCGGAAGTTGTTTTTTATATGATTTTGAACGGAATCATGAGCCTCGGGAAATAAAATAAAGTTGAGATACCAAAAGATTTACCCCCTGCTAATAAATCCATCCTTATTCTTTGAGATTACGGCTTGTCACTAATTGTTTGTGGCTGTTTTTCTCTTTGCAGTGCCTCCTAAACCAGCTCACCTCCAGAGGCCTCAGAGGGAAGGGCCGGCTTTAGCCCGCAGCCCCACTGCAAAGCTACAACCTCAACAAGAGCAGAGTCCTAACAGAGGAGTGCGCTGCGTCAGCCCGGCACAGAACTGTCCAATAAGAGTAGGGGGGAACAGTTTTTTAAATGTGTCTGGAGCACATATCAGCCCCACCGGACTCTCTCCTGGTTCTCTTAGAGGCAGTTCACTTTTAGGATCTCCAAGTCCAGGCAAAAGAGGCCTTGACAGCCATAGCCCATCCAGGGAAGGTGGGCACAGCCCTGCTAAGTTGTCGCCAAGGAACCGCAGCCCACTTTCAGGATTACTGCGGACCCCCAGCCCTGTACTGGGGAGAATAGGGAGCTATAGACCCGCCAAGAACTCTAAATCATGGCTGCACAGAATCCCTAGCTGCAAGAAGGAAGGAAAAGAGAAGAAAGCTGGAAAATCCCTCAGCGTGCCTGACTTGATTGTTTACATGGATGAGAGCAGGTAGGATTTGTTTTAATTTGATACATTTATGCACCTTGATTGACTTAATACATTATTTGATTATATAGCCAATCATTTCTGAATGTGACTTCAATTTCCTGTCAATTTCTGCAGGATTCAAACTGAAAAAGATGACCGCTCACCCCTGAAATCGCTGCAATCCCCAAACTGCAAAGGGCCAGTCATCACCATCAAATCCCCGGTTAAGCACGGACTCAGACACGCCTCGAGTGACTCCCATCTATCCAGCATCGGCAGAGACCATTCCCCAGGACGAATGAATGGCAGCGTGCAGGGAAGAGATGGCACATTAGAAAATGGGAACGGTTTCAATGACAAAATGGCAGAAGGCAAGATACCCGGAGGATATGGCTCCAAGTCTTCTGGCCAGTGGAGTGAAGCAGCTACAGAAGATGGCCGGATCCACAATGAGTGTAAAGATGAACTATGTGATGAAATGAGGAAGGAGAGAGGAGGAGTACCTGAAAATGAAGAGAACACCAAGCAGAAGTTGTACAATATAGCCAAAGAGTTGCTGCAGACAGAGAGGGCCTACGTGGCTCGTCTCCACCTGCTAGACCAGGTGAGTGCCAACATTTTCAAATAAAGTCTTTTTAAAAGGATGTAATGCAGACACTTTAGTGGAATCTGAGACTAAGGTTAAACATGGCAGCGTATTCACATTCCCATTTAACTTTCTTTTTATTACATTTCCTGTGTGGGGTTATGTGTCAAATGAATTTGAGTGTCTCACACCTCTATAACTCCCGTCACAGGTGTTCTGCTCCCGGCTCACGGAAGAGGCAGGCCGAGGCTCCTTTCCTCCTGACGTGATCAGAAACATCTTCTCCAACATTTCCTCCATCTTCTCCTTCCACAGCCAGTTCCTGCTGCCTGACCTGGAGAGCTGCATCAGCCACTGGTGAGAGGTCAAGTCATTGCGTCCTTAGTTGGAAAACAGGAAATTAGTCCCTTTACAAACTAAGAAAGGATTCTTGTTCAAACAGAATCACAACTCCTAAGAAGAATATTTTAAATGTGTCTATAATTTACAATTAAACAGTGATGGGAAATGGTATCTACTGCCAGTATAACTACTGCGTCTCTTTAACTTCCAAATCACAAACCTGTACTTATTACTTGTAATGTATTATACTGCAGCTCACCTTACTTACAAACAGTATATACTGTTGCATGCAGTACAGATCATTCTGTAACATTTCACCTTGAACTTTGACCCTCTTGCTGATATATCCCCTGCGCAAAAGGTTGTGGGTCAGAACATTTTTCGCTTAAATTGGATAACTATACATAAAAAGGCAGCACATAACCCCTCAACGTTATTGCTTACTCTAAACCTGTAGGTGTGAGAGACCAGGCCTCGGTACCGTTCTGCTGAAACACGCACCCTTCCTGAGGATGTACGCCAACTACGTCAGGAACTTTGACCAGGCCATGGAGCTGGTGAGGACCTGGACTGAACGTTCCTCTGCCTTCAGAAACATCGTCCAGGAGATACAGGCAAGGAGCTTCCAGCAGGATATGCATTTTTACTGACTTACATACAATTATTTAGGTCTTAATAGGATGTCACAGGTGTTTTGTCATTTTTTTAGAGTCAGGACGAGTGTGGCAGCCTGACCCTGCAGCACCACATGTTGGAACCGGTCCAGAGGGTCCCACGTTATGAGATGCTGCTCAAGGATTACCTCAAGAAGCTGCCCAAGGACAGCCCAGATTATGGTCCTGCTCACAGTATGTACACTGTAGTATTTGTATTATCTCAATTTGGTTATTGTACCACATCCCTACTGTGAGTGTGTTAGATTTATTTGTACGTCTTTTCTCTCATGATCAGAATAAACCTCTTTCTTTGTGTTTCTGCAGAGGCCTTGGAGACTATTTCCATGGCAGCCACCCACTCAAACAGTGCCATCCACAAAGCTGTAAGTCACATCATTTACTATTGTGTTAAGTAAGATTTCATCACTGACAACCAGAACATTTATGGTAATATATCGCCAAAAGTGACCCTGACATTATGGCCTTTTGTCTTGTGAATTTTCAATCTTTCAAATACCTCCAGGGATTTTGTTCATATTGAAAGTGTAATTGAATAAGCCAAGAAATACTTTTTTACTGACAAAAATGTCCATTACCAACTAGTGTTGTGTCCATACAGATCTGTTTCTCTTTCTTTACCTGTAGGAGAGCCTGAAGCGGCTGCTGGAGATCTATGAGATGGTTGGAGACGAGGAGGTGGTTAACCCCACCAACGACTTCCTCAGGGAAGGCCGTCTGCTCAAGCTTGCTGCCAGGAACACCTCGGCCACGGAGAGGCACCTCTTCCTGGTTAGAAACAGATGCAGACACACTACACATTTACACAGAAAATGATCCATAAACTGCAAATAATTTACTTTTTTTCTTTTAGCTTTCTGGCAAAGAATAAAACCCAGGATTACTTTTTCTAAACTACTCTAAGAGTGCCCTAAAGTGTACATTTATATATTGTATTAAGGTGTATAACTTCTTCTTCTTCACAGTTTAACAACTTCCTGCTGTGCTGCCATCCTAAATTCAGCCTGGTTGGGCAGAGGTTTACGGTCCGCTGCAGGATCGGAGTGGATGGCATGCAGGTGCAGCAGACCACCAACGAAGACCACCTGTACACCTTCCAGGTCTCTGGGAAAGAGAGGATCCTTGAGCTGCAGGCCACGTGTGTGAAAATATTATTAGAAACATCAACAGTGAACAGATAATCCTGTATTATACAACGTCAGTCCATTAACATTGCATTAAATGTGTAGCTCATGGTTTTTTATATTTTTGTCAAGCTCTGAACAAGACCGAGATGAATGGATAAAGGTAGATGTTCTTTTTTTATTTAGTATTTTTATCACATAGATCAGGAAAATATTGGTTATTTTAACAAGTTTTTATTTCCAGGTGATTCAGGAGGCCATTGAAATGTTTCAGAAGAAAAATGAAACCTTCAAATTGGCTTCTAAGGAGACAAAGGAAGAAGATCCAGTAAGATTGATTATTATTATAAGATTGGTTGTTTTGAAAAAGTAGAACATTTCCCTCATCTTATCTGTTTGATTTACAGATGGAGGAACTTGGCCGACGCGCCCCTCGCTGGATCAGGGACAACGAAGTGACCTTGTGTATGAAATGCCAGGAACCTTTCAACGCACTCACCAGGAGAAGACATCACTGCAGAGCCTGTGGATTTGTGAGTGAATAGCAGGTGTCATTTACACAGGGGACATGAACACACCACAGGGGACATGAACACACCACAGGGGACATGAACACACCACAGGGGACATTACAAAAACCATGTATACACTGATCAGTAAAACCTTGAAATGGTTTCTGTTTTTTTTTCAAAGTCTTGGTAATTATCTACTCCGAACAAATGCTTAATTTAGGATAAGATAATGATGGTGTTTCTGCTCCCCAGGTGGTGTGCTGGAAGTGTTCAGACAACAAAGTGCCTTTGGAGTACGATGGCAACAAACTGAACAAAGTGTGTAAAGCCTGCTACTTCGTCCTGATCGCTCAGAGAGGGGACAGAATGGAGGAGAAGAAGAAGAGGAGGACACTGGAGGTTAGCCTTGTTCTTTTCAAGGTTACATTCAACATTAAATGGATGTTAGGCTTCAACAGCATTGTGTTTTCTTCTATGTGTGTTCCCAGACATCCACAGTGTCCAGTGACTGTGAAATGAGTGGCTTCCTGCTGTATGGCGACAACCCTAAGACCTGTCAACAAGTGTGGTCTGTTATCACCCGCACTGAACCCCCAGTCCTCCACCTGTACCCTGCTCTACAGGTAGGGGTCTCTAACAATGTGAAATACGGCTTAATCCTTGAGTTTATTATGGAAGAGGCTATTCCTTTTATTTTCTTATTCCGAGCCAGACTGGGTTACTGTATGCCATCATTTACCATAATTATTATTTTTTTTCCTCAAATGTATTCTCTAATTTCCTCAAAACTGTTTGCCCTAAGTCTCTAATTAAATGAGAAAACACAAAAGTCCTTTTATTAATTCACCATACAGAAATAGGCTTTACCATGTGGTTATTTCATATGGAGAATATACGCATTTGTTTTTCAGAAAACATGCTATTTGGTGACTTAGTTATATAGTTTGCATGTCTCTGTTAAGGAGTGGGACTGTCTCTATAGGATGTGCAATTGATGTTGTCATACACACAAATGTCCCCACAGTCGCTCCTCTTCGACCACACAACAGACAATACATGCAACCGTGCACCCACATGGAAAAAGGGAAATACTGGTGAAATTGTAAAGAGCTGTTGTGCAATCGACTGCATAAACGGTCAGTCTTGGTGTTCATACAGCTAAAGGTTAGAACACTGACACTACTTCTTCTTTTGTAAATCAAACCTAATAGGGATTTTCTTTCTTCAGCCTAAACGATGACCATTCATGTATTTAGGTTGTCTCCGTAATATTATCATTTTGGATGTTGTTTGTTAGTTATCATTGTAACTTATTTTCTCAAATGGGCATATGATATTGTCTTACATCATTTGCAAGACCCGGAATGAATGAAAAGGAAAGTGTAATGTGTAATATCAGAAAATACTGTATTGTTGTCAAAAGGACCAATATAATATCCCATCTTGAAACTTGCGATCTACACAACAACATCTTCTGTTTGCCATCATGTACAAAAAGTCACATTATTGCATGTTCTCTATTAGACAGCTTGCCATCCACCAACTTCTTTTTTTAATCCTTTCCTTCGCCCTTTCATGTCTCCAGGAGTTGAAGCCCCTCTCCAGTATCCCTCTGCTGGGCTGCAGTGTGGACGGTTTCCCTCAGGAGCTCCACGGTCGGCCTTGTTTCTGTTTAAGACAATCCAACACCACCTACACGTTCTCCTGCTCTGGCTTGGACCTCAAAGGCCGCTGGCTGGCTGTTCTGAGAGCTGCTGTGACGAGGGGGCAGTGCAACCTCAGAAGATGTGTCAGTGATGTAAGTGTGTGTCCCTCCGAGGATTTTTTCATCATTGAAGACATTGACAACTCCTGAACGCTTGAGTACAGGGACTTTGAAGGTACTCATGTCCATGGGCACAGAACAACAGACTAAAGTCCATTGATGTTAAAGACGATAGCTTTGAAATGAACATTTTTATGAAATGAATGAAATCTTAAAGTGAAATTTTAAGGAATGTAAATTGTGTTAATAACAATATCCAGACTGTGTTTTCCTTATAAGTGTCATTGCACTTTATTTATGAAATGGTTTACAGTAAAATAAAGTGAAGGAGTTTTAACATGAGTCCGACAATCCCTTCAACTACAAAGATGGCTGCTTCAACTCTGTACACGTGATCTAAGGGGCCATGCGATGTGGCGTGAAAATATTCGAACGGTTGTTCTCTTACATAATTGCATCAGTGATACACAGAGGCTCTGTGGGATCATAATTGCCTTATAAAACACATTCAACTGATCCCATTTCTTCACAGATAATGTTACAGCAATTTAATATTTACACTCGAAACAGTTCACAGCTAAATAAATTCTAAAATTAAATGTTTAAAAAAATTATCGCTGTAAAACATAAAATGCCAGAATACTAATTATTAGTTTTTTTGTACAGATGTGTTTGTCAATTTTTGAACAATATAATTGACTTTTTTGTCATGTCAATAGAATTTATCTTGACGCATGTGTTTTCACGTTGCATTAACGTCATGCTGATTAGGATATTCTCCCCAAAAATTGATTTATGAGAACATTGCTGTTCCATCACATTTCAAAGCGATACCTGATCAATGGAGGTATGCAAGCTGATATCGTATATCCCTTCAAAGGGAAAAACTGCTTGAAGCTGCATTAATCAGGATTGATTACAACAGACCCAAATAAGTACATGTGATGTAGCTCACAAACTTGCTAGGAATGCAAGCTAGCTAATCCCTGAAGCTTTATGAAGTTTAACTAGTAATAGTTTTAATGAACATGTTTTATGTTTCCACCATCAACAGACTTGTTTTCAGCAAAACTGTCCCACAAAGCTATTGTATTCTACCTATATAGCGCTCAACAGGAGACAGTTGGCAGCTAGAGCTAGCTAGTAAGGACAGTGGAACAACTAGCAGCTAAAAGCTAATTTTCTCAGAAGTTGGTGAAGCCCAAAGTAGAGCTAAAAGAAACAGGACTCCATGTGAATGCTAATGTCTGATTATTGCGTATACATTAGCCATTAAAAACCTTAAGCCAGAGATCATGTTGGAGTGGTGTATTCATTATTTAAATTTCCTCCATTGTCATTTTGATTAATGCAGCTTTAAGGTTCTCACTACTGATAAACAGCCAAGCACCATATTGTTTTCACAGCAATCCACAACACAAGATAACTTCCTCTCTGTTGACCATGTCAACAGCATGCTAAGTGTGCTTCAAAATGTGAAAAGCTTTAGTTATAGTATTGTGTTTAAACTGATTTTCTATAATCTTATCTGCAGACAGAAATTATCTCAGGGCCTCGTTTTCAACTCACCCCTTGAAGGGCTGTCAATAACTTGATTCTCAAGCTGAAAAACACAACTAGGCATATTTGAACAGTGTCGGTGCAAATAAGATTTCAAATCACCTCAACACAATCAATCAACCTTACCTTTTGGACATCATTAGAAAATCTGATTTGGTCTTAGCTCGGGGCAAAAACGATTTGTCTTAAGGTTAAATGGCAAGCTGGTTATGGTCGAGTGAAACCACTGTGCTTACAGACATGGCTCTTAAAGACAAAAGTTGTTTGACCTGCTTGTAGTGACATACGTTTCAGGAAAGGACGCCCTGATTTCAACATGGAGGCTTAAAAAATGAGATGTTTAAATCCAGCACTTGATACAAGGAAAGCAACATTGGCAGAGAGGCAGACCCATATCACACATCATCTGACACACTATACATAAAGGGGACAAACTGGATTATTTACAGGACGGCTACCGCTCGTCTTCACCTTTGTACATCATTCCTCAGTTTTGTCCACAGAAATTCTCCAAATCACAGGATCAGAAATCTTGAGGGACGTCTCTTGCTTTCCCTCTACTTGATGTTGAGTGCAGTCCAGGCCACTTTTATTGATCTCCTTTTGGGTTTTGCCATCCATAGCATTCAAACGCACATCAGTGTTGAAATACTGCAGCTGTATCCAATCCAGAGAATCAATTTTAATCAGCCAAGGGGGAGTAATCCATCTGCATGATGCTGTATCAAAGAGAACTGACCACATTTCTTGTTATAATAAATGAGTTTACTTCTTGTTGCTCCTGCCATAAGGCTGTGAGGGAGCAGAACCGGGGTGAACAAAATAAGCACGGGGGGATATACGACAAAAAAGGAACACTCTGTAAGACTCCAAGAAGCCAGTAGTGCAGCACTCAACATTCTCTCGAGGTAAATCTACCTCCTTTTTTAAACCAGCAGTGATGAAAGGCATGAAGCCAGCCGTCCACAATCTCTCAACTGCAGCACAGCTGCTCGGACACCAGCAGGGTGTCGTAGCCGTAGATCTCCAGCAGGTGGAGCAGAAAGAGCCTGTCTCCATGGGGATCCAGACCCATGGCCCTCACACTCTCATGGGTCAGCGTGGGATCGGGGCTCGCTGCCACCTCGCTGAGGGTCTGGAAAATCCTGTTGTTCTGCTCCAGGAAAAACCTAGATAAACAGAGATTTAGAAGGAAGGATGAGTACTATTATATTGCTCTTAAGCCCGGCTCCACCAAAAAAGGTATAATGTTTTTTTAATATATACAAAAGCGATCTTAGAATTTCAATTGACTTGAACATCTATTTGTGTCTGCTCTGTGTTACAGTGCTTACTGCTCCAATGGCTGGATAAATAAATCATGTTGTACTTACAGAATAAATAGATCCTCTTCACTGGACACACAGTCTCCATTCTCCTCCTGGGAGTACAGCAACATCTGCCTGCACACACACACAGACACACACTTTATTCCTAGCTGCAGGGGAGAGTGTACTATTTGTGATTATACTGGCATATTTGAATGTGGTACACATTGTGCTGGCAGCTGTGTGAGCCTGTACCTAACAACAGTGGTGCTTTGAGCTGAATGCCAATGTGTTATTGCTAGTTACTATGGTCACCATCTGTGTTGGGGACTATTTTCAGGTGGAGATTAATACCCATTTTGTATTTAGGGCAGCAGGACGGTGTATTGGTTGTTGAATGGTTATAATTGATGTTGTTAGCAGTGTCACCTACCTCTGTTCAGTGAGTTTGCGATATTTCTCCCTGTCTGCGGTGCTGAGGCGGAGCAGAGGCTTCAAACCATCCCTGTAGGTCTTTACATTCTGATTGTCTACATACACGTCATACAGATCCTTCTTCTCCTCAAAGATCTTCTCAGTAGTACCTTAAAATGCAACCACACAGAAGATTTGAGAGGGAGATGCTGATAGTACCTGCAAAAAAACACCCAGTCCTTTTTGGAGCATCTACTCACACGCTACGTAGGAGAGCTCGTTCTCCAGGGCGCTGATATCGGCCACGTTAACGTAGAAGAAGGGCCGGAACTCAGGCACAGCCACGCCGATCCCGGGGATGGAGATGTTTGCCAGGCAACAGCAGCAGTACACTGGGAGAGACAAGGGTGGGTGGGGGATGACATTTGAAAAAGTATCAACACGTTTGGGAGAGAAAGACAGCGACACAGGATGCAAGTGTGTGTGTGACGTGTGTATTGTCCAACACTGATGCAGCGTGAGAAAAACTGAATGTGCGCTGATGTGACATGACAGTGTTAAAAAAAAAATGAGTAAAAGACAGTTTTGCCAGGTTATAAGATAATTTGTTACAATTAAATACAAATATATAACAAATTATAGAGAATCTTGCTTTTATTTGACTTTGTTATCTTGCCAACAGTAAGAATAAAAGAGACTGTTAGCTTAGCCTAGCATAACCATTTCAATTCAGCAATAACATTTATAAGTGTTGACCTTTTTTGCAAAGCATTAGAGGAGCTGGTAGGTGAATTTATTTTTCTTTAGACAGATAGGCTTGCAGTTTTCTCGGTTTCTAGCATTTGTGCTAAGCTAAACAGCTGCTAGCTCCAGCTTTGCAGTGAATACACAGACACTAGAGCAGGGGTCGGCAACCTTTTTGATATGAAGTGCCATTTAAAAAAAATAATTGTTATCAGCGTGCCAACGATCGAGAATTATCAGCAGGAGGGCAGGGGAGCCTCGCTGCGGGGAAGCAGTGTGTGGACCTGTCAGCGCAACTCACATGATGCCGAATTTAACAAACACATTTAAATAATTGGTTTAAACGGCATAATAATAAGGACGATCGTCCGTTCTGTGATTCTCCAGAGCACACATGCTATGATATTAGGGTCATGCAGAGTGAGATGAGATCGCTGTCCCTTTAAGAGAGAGAGAGAGAGAGAGGGGTGTGGCTTGTGCATGTGTGTTTGTGGATGGTAGAGCGACAGTGAGAGAACCTATGGAGAGAACGTGTATGTTTCTGGAAGTGAAACGAGGAAGCAGAAAAACAGAGGTCTGTGATGTATTTTGTGAAACAGAAGAACAGCTAAATAAATGCAACGG
>NW_011348037.1:0-5400 GCF_000735185.1 Notothenia coriiceps
TCTCTCTCTCTCTCTCTCTCACTCTATCTCTCTCTCTCACACACACACACACACACACACACACACACACACACACACACACACACACACACACACACACACACACACACACACACACACACACACACACACACACACGTTTGCGGAGATATTTATTTACACATCAAACAGTGGCCGTTATAAGAAAACAACATGTTTACAGTTTATTTACATCACCTGAAAGGCATTATGAAAAAACTGTACATTGAAATCTGAAAACAACAAGAAACGTAAAAAGCTAAATGAGTTCACAGGAACATATCAAACAGATGATGATGAAACTTAAATAAAATGAATATATGGAACTTCTTTACGGGAAGATATCTCATTTCCTCGGCAGCTTTTCATCAATAATGTGGAGTGAGGGGGCGTCAAGACCACCTGCTGAGGATTCTGGGTAAATACACTGACTATAAACACAATATTGCACTTGTATTTGACGCATTGTGGAGTGTAGAAGAGTGAGTTCAAATAAAGGCAGAACGATGTTTATATTCAACACAGCTCGTGGTTTAAAACTGATGATCATTGGAACTGAGAAACACTCATTTTCTCAGTTCAATTCTGTTTCAATCTGAATTAAATTGCAGCTTTTTTTGCCCGGAAACACTGTAGCTCTAATATTGGTCGTTTCTTCCAGACATTTTGAATATTTTACGGATCGGAGAAACCTCAAAATCCTTTGATACTAAACAAAAAATTGCAAAACCGGCTGTTGGATCCCCACAATAAAACGCTTTGCCTTCAAACTCACACACGTGTTCAAACATGTGATAAATACGTGTTTTAAAACATTGGTTTTCGCTTCTTGTCAATGTAGATTAAAGAACATTTCACCTGTTCACGTTAACACATATTATCCTGGTAAATTACTGAATAATGTTTAGAAAAAATGCTAATTAATCCGTCTTGCCTTCTCCGATGTATTCTATTTAATTAGCAAAGTAGTGCGTTGGTCCAGAGGAAGTGGTTTGATAGATGTTCTTATCAAAATGAACCAGAAAGTCTTGTTTGTAATCAAGGACTATTTAGGGGTATTTAACTAGCATGTGTTTAATATGTGTGTTCAACTGATCATGTTTCATTCCAGAATCTCACTTCACCTTTTATTTATTATGTTTCATTTTGACTTCCCTTAGAAGAGGAAGTGAGTTGAGTTTCTTTAGTTTTCTGAAGAAGCATAGTTTGAACCTTGAGGTGAAAACATGAATGGCCTTCATTCGACCTGTTGAACAAAAGAGTTTCACCTTAAATATAACACTGATTTAATCTTTGACATGTCTACTGGCTGTCTGTGTCAAACAGCATGTTGTTGTTAATGGAGTTATTGAGGGTAACAGTGGTACGATGCGGAACAACATGACTTGTTAAACCCAGAGGACGCTTCTGATATTTGTACTTTTTTTTTTTTAAATCCATACAATTTAAATTTTCTTTTTTTAATCCACTTTTTTTTTAATGAATTTGTTTTAATCTAAAATGTTTAAGGTTTTTTTTGTAAATCCAATTTATTTTTAAGGTTTTTTTTGTAAATCCAATTTATTTTTAAGTTTTTTCTTTTAATAACATTTCTTTTAAGGTTAATTTTTTGTTTTTAATTGAATTGTTTTTTACGTTTTTTATTTTTTTTTAAGTCCAATTCATTACGTTTTTTTAAAAGCACCCTCTTTTCTCAGCTCTTTAATTAATATGTTTGTTTTTTATTTGCATTCAACAACCGTTATACCTTGTAATAGGTATCTTCTTAGTAGTAGTATAAAGTCAATCTGCTATTTCTAATTAATGTATTATTTGCTGTAATTTTTCTTTCTGGTTTGTTTTGAAAATAAAATAATAAATAACTGAAATGAACAGAAAATAAAAGTAGCAACTATTTTCACTTAAAAAAAAGGGAGAAGAACTTAAAAAAGAAGATATTTATATATAAATATAAAAGCCGCTTGGTCCGTGTTTAAGGCTCACTTGCTGCTGGGAAAATGGAAAGTGTGTGTGTGTGTGTGTGTGTGTGTGTGTGTGTGTGTGTGTGTGTGTGTGTGTGTGTGTGTGTGTGTGTGTGTGTGTGTGTCACAGAGAGGTAATGGAGGTCACATCCATAATAGTTTGTGTAACTTAAAGGAGTGTTAAAACAAAGATGGAGGTGATGTAAAGCACTTCAACAGTACGATTATAATCCAGAGCTTGGAGCATGGAGTAACTCTGGCGCTGCGTTTCTGTTATTCATTATTTGTATTGACACTACGGGCTCGTCAAGGTGCGTTCACACCGAATCAGAAACACTCATTTGTGTTTACAAGCGTCACTCAAACTGGACGTGCCGTAAAGGGGGCGGGGCTTAATCTCCATGTAGATACCATATCATCATATATATATATATATACCATCATATTTATATATACAGTCTATGGTAGATACCAACAAAAACTACAGGAAGATATTTTACTGTGTATTTATGTAACACACGTATCAAAATGAAGCCGAATTCACTACATACTGGTTAGCAAAAAGCATGAATTGATGCTTTGGAGAGTGTTTCCGCAGGCTAGGCTAAGCTAACATAGCTCTGCGTGCTAACAGCTAACGGCTAATGTCTTGTTTTCTTAATCAATAACTTAAGGCGGGGATTCTCAATGCTGATTGGCTCTCGGGAAACAACAACTTGCGTCTACTCTATCCGCCCGGTGTGAACGCACCATATGGATGTTTATTATTATAAATAAATGGATTTATTTATCTGTTAACCAGCTACTCGTTTCATCTTAAAAAAACAACTGAACTGCAGCTATTATATTTGTTGGAAAAATCTATTAATCCTAAGTACTGCTGGTTCCAACCTCTCAAATGTGAATATTTAGTGGGTTTTCTTATTTATTTATTTAGTTAGTTTTTGGGGGTTTTTTGGTTGAAAAAATGGTTATAATTGTTTTTGGAGTCTCATTCACAGAGCGATGAATGGAGACGTCTAAAACCAAAACCGAATTCACAATATTATATAAGAAAAACATTAGAAATATCACATTCAAGTTGCTGGATTCAGAGACCAATACTACCAGTGGTTGAGTTATGGTGTGTTCTGGTGTTTAAAGTACATATCTGACAGGCGATTAAGTAAAAATACAAGTTGTTCAGACACATAAACGTCTGGGATTCCACAGACGATGGGAAAGAAAGACTCAAAAAGCTTCATAGTAAGATCTGAAATCACTGACGCACGGTTTACCATCTGATCCTGGTGGTTCCATCTCCACAGAGGGACCAGAGAGGCACTGAATGCCCCGTTACTCAGTCAGCGCTGCATATATAAAGTGCTCTGAGGGGAAATCTGGATCCTTCGGCGACACGCTCCTGCGGGAGTTTCAAGGATGACTAAAAGCTCACACTAGTGTTTCGTTTGGCCTCTTTTGGAAATCGATCCCCGCCAACGATGTCCTGTTTTTAAAACTCAAAAACAGCTAAACGCTTGCATTGTTAAACACCATCAAAGAGTGAATTTCTCCCTCAAACAGTTTGATTTTAAAGTATTTAGCACACTTATTGAAGCCATGGGATGGGACAGCCTGCGTTCTGCTGCATCTGATCTGATGACAGGTCTATTATGTGATTCCTTATTATCGACTACATTGCACACAATTTCTCCCATAATGCAGTTTGTTTTTGTTGCCTACAGAAGCGAGGAGGCTAATTTAGCAGCTATGTAGCGACCGCCATGCTAACGGGCAGATTTGTATATATATATTTTTAAATAGATCCAGAGTTCAAGCCTCAAAATGCAGCAAATTAATACTGGTGTGAAATAAAAATAAACCTACATTAATAGTTTAACCACAGAGGTTATTATTCAAGCCTTTTAGAAATTCATTAGCACCGGAAAATGTGAGAATTAGCCGAGGGCGACATTAGTGGTGTTCGAGAATCTCCACTAATCCAACAAGTTTCCCCCGAAATGAGATAGAGTTTAATCTCAGAGTCAGTTTTTAATTACCCAGCAGCAGGCTGGTAGATTAGAGACACTGCTGCCAGGGCTGAAGTTTGGGGAATAAACCACGACACAGATCTCACTTCCTTCCTGCGTCTCCTGACGACTCAAACGGTCTGAGAGTTCAGCTCCAGGTGCGTCAGGGTTTTATCTCCCAGAGTTCCCGGCTCCTCATAGTCTGAAGAAACGATGGTTAGCATGAAGGTGGCTAGTGTTAGCTCCTCAGAGCCGGGCTGCTGTTCTTGTCCATCTCTCTGTTCCCGTCCTTCATCAGCGCAGCGAACACCTGAGAGGAGACGGAGAGAGGAGGTTAAAATGACTTCCTCTCTTATCAAGAAAGCTACACTTCTTACTGCAGGGTGTATGCAGGAATCCTGAAGTCAGATGGAAGACCCTTTAAGACCCTTTAATACCTTTTAAGACCTTTTAAGACCCTTTAAATACTTTTAAGACCTCATCGCCACGTTGAGTTCTAACCGGTTACCTTGGCGACACACTTTACCTCACATTGACTATATACAGTATTGATTGTCCTTCCTCCTTATCTTCCAACCATTTGGACGCAGACTTGCATTTCCCCATAACGATGTTGCTTAGCAACCGGCGTAAACAGACTTTGGCGCGCTATCAAGCAGTGAGCGTGCGATGTCCTGTTCAGATGACGTCAAACCCAACGGGATGCCATAAATAAACTACACAGAATCACACTACACACCTACACAATGATTACATTCAGGCAAACTGTAGAATACAACCTCTTTGGACCATTTATATACTTATTGAAAACAAGATACAAAATGTAATACCTTGGAAAATGATGTTTAATACTTTTTAATAGCCTTCATTTAGGCTAAATAGATTTATAAACTTTTTATGACCCCGCGGACCCCCTGTGGTGGCATCTGAGGACTTACTTTAAAGGTCACCTAGTATGCTAAATCCACTTCCTCATGTCACCTCTACATCAACATGTGTCCCCTCTTCTTCGTGTCTTGTGTAACCATTAGCCAATCAGCAACAAGGTAACCCCCCCGCCCTTATCTCCTGAATCTCCTCTAGAGCACCATTGAGTTCTTTGTAACCAAATGTCTCTCAGAGGGGCGTGGGAGGGGGCTCCTATTTTCATCTAAAGTAACAGACAGAGAATCAGCACTTTGGAAACAAGGCTGAAACAGAGGGGATTATGGGTAATGCTGCAATGATCTGTTTGGTGTTTCAGCCAATCAGAGACAGGCTCTGGATATATCTGAGACCTGTTATATATTGATGAAGAGGAGGATGATAGGGGACCTTTAAGAGCAGGTAGAGAATACTGACACTCCCAGCTTTAGGTTGGCTGCCTCCCATCATGCATCAGGATCTAAACAAGCAGACACACCAGCAGTTGG
>NW_011348038.1:0-3446 GCF_000735185.1 Notothenia coriiceps
ATACAACTTTATAAGCTATCAAGCTATCAAATATGTTTTGCGGCTCCAGACAAAAACATTTTGTGGAAAAGGGGGAAAAATGGCTCTTTTGGTCAAAAAGGTTGCAGACCCCTGGGTTAGGACAAATGGTCTATTCTGAGCATCTGTTGGCATGAAATCTGACGTCTGAGTGACTGATTGCTTCCGTGACATTTGGGCTGACAGCACATTTTACACATCACTCAACCTATTAAGAAATACGCACGCAAAGATTGGAGAGGATTGTTGAGTGTGTGTGGAGGACAGCCAGAGGGCAAACATGACCAGACTACACAGCAGTAGGGCTGAACGATTAATCAATTTGAAATAGCACTTTTTTTTTACATTTCTTTTTTTACATTTTTTGTTTCTTCTTGTGTGTCAGTCATCCACACCAATTAGAAGTGCTGTGCTCCACATGTACCAGCCATTGTTAACCAATCAGAAGTGGCCCATGATAGAAGGTGATAGACAGATTGATCCAATCACTCGCCAAGTATTTTTGAAATACTTTTCCAAATGGCTTCCAATGGAGCTTTCCTAGATGGTTTGCTGAAACAAACCATCTGAGTCAGGTTAGTGATGCTCCATCACATGTTTCTATTACAGGGTGAATCTTAAACTGAAGCTTGACTTTAAAGCAACCCAACGGAAGTTTCATGTAAGTTTAGTTCTTTCACTCGTAGCTCGGGCTGCGGGGGTGCTAGAGACGGGAGCACGTTGATACGACTTTCCTAGCCAGAGATATGGCCGCATTTTACAATAAATTAAAAACAAATATCACAAATCGAATCGCAATATCTGTAAGAAAAACGCAATTAGATTATTTCCCCAAATCGTGCAGCCCTACACAGCAGTAAGATTAAGAAGGAAAGAGGGTGGCGATAAGGAGGAGAGCAGGTATGCAAAGAGGAGTAAGTTTCAGACACACACACGCCTCATTACATCATGGAGTGATTCCGTAACTGAGATCTGACCGAGTGGATTTACAGTGCTAGAAATTCTCTTATCCCCACACATAACCACAAACACACACTGCAGATTACATCACTATCTGCATGATCACCCCTACTCAAAATAAATGAGTTCTTAGGCAACAAAACAGTTCCTCTGTCCATTTCTTTTGGCATTTAGATTCCCTGTAAGATAACTTTAGGGACTGCCAGGGATACAAATACCCTCACTTTTTGGGAATTGGCTCACACTTTTCCCTAAAAAAAAATCTCAAACTTTGCAGATTTTGACAACCAAATCAAGCTCGAGGGTGCACCAGAAGGGAAGATGATGAGGCCAAATGTGCCGCTGCGGCAGTGCTCGGGTCACCATGGCGACGGATGGAGGGATGATCCATGGAGGGAAAGAGAGGGGGATTATGTTGGCAAAGCAACAAAATTATATAACAACTGCCTCTGCACTGTAGGGGGTGTTGCTGCTAGGAGGAGGTGTGTGTGTGTCTGCAGTAGACAATCATACACTTTCACACATTAACACACGAGCTGTCAATAATTAGTCAGTTTTAATCAGTTAGTCCTAGTGTCTAACTGTTTTTACAGACTAGCTGAGATTGTAGTTTCAAGTTTCCACAAAACAAATGATCAGATAGTCGAGGAGTATGCTCAGCCTTGATTGTTGATTTAAAAGCTGCTCTAATCAATATTTTATAATGACATTGTGATGAGGAAGGTGTAGGGACAGAGCCACAGACAATTATCGACTAGCTCTGCAGTTCCCTTCAGCTCTACACAGCTCATTGTTTCTGTTTCACAGCTCACAGCTGCATTGTGTGGTTCTGTCTCTCAGTCTGGTTTCCAGCTGCAGCAGGTGCATTTTTGGGGGGAAAAGCTGTAAAAAAAAGAAGAAAGAAAGAACACTGTCCTGCTCAGAATTGGCTGACTGAGGGTACATCTGTTGTGACAATGGAGGTGCTATCAGCAAAGGGTCCAGATGGTTCCCTCTGGATTTTGTGGTGACAGAGACTGATAAAAGTACGGAAAAAATTAGACTTGCTTTTATCCGGTGGATAGAAACGGGACTCGAGAATTGCTTCAAAAAGGTTCTAATGACAGTACTGCTTGTTTCGGAGTATTTTTGCATTGCACACAATAGCTTAATTTAGCTGATAGGAGTTTCACTTAATGAGGATTAGCTTTTTTTGTTATGTTGGATTTGGAAGTGTTGGCTTTTTTTGTAAATGTTCCAGCTTCGTTTAGACCTCACAATCCAGCTGAGAGAAATTATAAAAACTGCTGCGACCCCAAATGGGTTTTAAAATCTTTTTTAAATGGACATTAAATTTGTATTAGGATCGTAAAACAATATGAATGGATAAATAACACTGTCAAACCCCCTTCCTTTTTGTACTTAAGGTCGTGGCAACGTTAAACTAATCAACTAAATCTATTTTATGTTCCAATAAACTATACGTCTTACTTCTCACTACTTCCTTCAGATTGTAAACATGGTATTCTCCGCTGTTGATCAGGTTGTGATGGGAAAGGCCTCGCCTGGTTGTGGGAATCACCTGTGTACATGACGAGGTATGGTGGCTGCTGGTGTGTGTACAAGGACACTTTCACTTTAGACTGGTGTGTGCAATAAATGGGACATTTTCAAGGATTTAATGAATGATACAAAATATAATGCTAGACAAAAAATCCTGAAACTGTTTAAAATTAATTGCATAGTTTACTTTAAAGTAAGGGTTCAACTACCGGATAATTTTTATTTTCCTTCAATAAATGATGAACTATAACTCATAAATAGATAGCCAAAAAATCCCCAGAATGTAATACATAGACGAGGCCATAAAGCAAACTGACCTACTTACTCACATTGAGAATTTCAATCAAAAATGTAGTCCTAAAAAAGTGATTTCTTCACAGAATAAAAAGAGAAAGTAATATTTGAGTAAACACAAAACCCCAAATAAGATTCAACAACTGAAAAAGATGAAGGGGAAAGAACAATTAAAAAGGACTTGGGGTCAGACAGCTGCTTGTGGCGTGCAGATTAACCTTCTGCTGTGTTTTCATGTGTGTCCATGGCAACGCACAGAGTAGCTGGAGTGTGTGTACGGTCTATTTTTAGCTCAGCAAGTATGTGTGTGTTGACAGATTGAAAAATCTCTCCACTCACTCTGTAGATGTCCTGTATGTGTTGATGAGGAGGAGGAGGGCAGGGCTGCACCTAATGACTATTTATTTGACTATCAATTCATCTGCCAAGAACCACACATTTCCACCATCCTTTTCTCACATTTTAGAAAAGGTTTTAAGGTTTGATCCACAGCCCAAAATATAATAAGATAAGATATTTAGTTCTTCAGAGAGGAAGAACTACTCACAAGTCCCCGGTTGGGTGCTTCGTTGTTGGAGTCTACCCCAGTGGACGAGAGGGTTGCCTCCCTACGCCTTCGGGTTATGGGGGGG
>NW_011348039.1:0-3157 GCF_000735185.1 Notothenia coriiceps
TGGTGGAGCTTGTTGGTGTTGACGTAGGACTTGAGGTGGAACTTGTTGGTGTTGACGTGGGACTTGAGGTGGAACTTGTTGGTGTTGAGGTGGGACTTGAGGTGGAACTTGTTGGTGTTGACGTGGGACAAACACTCAGCCTAACACTTCTTGTTTGTATATGAAATGGTCCTGACCTTGGACCTGACCCTAACCCCAGGACCTGATAGTGTTTCCCTGAGGTTCTAAGTCTTTCTCTGTGTTCAGGTATCGACCCGCCCAGAGAGTCGTTTAACCGCTGGCTGCTGGAGAGGAAAGTGATCGACAAAGGTCAGGACACTTTCCTGCCGAGTGACTGCGACCCGGTCATCTCGCCCTCCATGTTCAGAGAGGTCATGAACGACATTCCCATCAGGTACCCGTCTGCCCGTCTGGACCCAAAGTGTGTCTCCTTAAACCCGCCTCTCTGTTCTAACGTTGAATTGTATTTTATGTGTGTGTCTCAGATTGGCCCGTATTAAATACAAAGAGGAGGCCCGGAAGCTTCTGTTTAAATACGCTGAAGCCGCCAAGAAGATGATCGACTCCAGGTAGGTCACCATCAGAGGAGGGAGTACAAATACTCTGATACTGTACTTCAGTAGATTGTTCTGGTATCAGTACTTTTTACTTCTTACATTTTGAACACAAATACCTGAACTTTCTACTTTTTACATTTTCCAAACAGGCTGGTTACTTTAGTTTCAATCTGCATATGGTATCGTGATCATTATTATTTAGAGTCGTCGCGTGCCTATTTCAATCTTAATGTCATACACGAAACACAATCGGTGTATCCATCCTTTTCCTGGTCTTCTCTAAAGAAGATCGACCAATGACAACTCAGCTCTTTTCCCACCATCCTCGGAGCTATCACAGCTCTGTCCTGTTTATTTCTGCTTTGACCTCTGACCTCTTACCTGCAGGAATGCCAGTCCGGAGAGCAGGAAGGTGGTGAAGTGGAACGCCGAAGACACCATGAGCTGGCTGCGCCGAGATCACTCCGCCAGCAAGGAGGACTACATGGTGAGCAGTTGGTGGTCATTCACGAAGACCCCCTTTTTTTTTTTCATTAATGACTCCTCGATGCACATTCCCCCGCTTATCACACGTCCACATACTAAACACAATAACGACTCGACTCCTCATATTAATGGAAGTGATTTCATGGACTTCAAAATTGTTGTTTTGCTTCCTTGAAGAAAGTAAACTCCGCTCCACTGCTCACCAACGGCTGGACCTCCGACAACAACAAGTGCATTTAAAATGAAGGCAGCTCTGATCCATGTTTTCTGTCCAAGTCTGTTCACAGTTTCCAACAAGTCCATAAACACTACAGAGCCCATACCGTGTTCCAGTTAGTGTTCGCTTCCTGTCTGTCTGCTTCTGCTTAGCAGCGGTCATTATTCTGCTTAGCAGCTGTGCGTTATTGGGTATTCAACTAAGCCCTGTAATAACCTCTAATCCTTAGTCCTTTACAAAAAGAACAGCCACTAGATGGCAGACGTGTCCTATCCTGCAGATTGCAGTGTTCTTCAACCTCTTTGGAGCCATGGTACATTGTTCACATTGAAACAATATTACTAAACCATTGTAGTCTATTATAGCACATGTAATAGGGATGGGAACGATTAATCGAATATTCGAAATTATTCAGTTATTCGAAAATGAGTTATGAATATTTTTACAAGTTATGTTTTAATCATGAAAGCGGTAGGCCTATAGCTGTCAACTGTTCAAAGTGTGATCACCAGTTCAATACATTCGACTTTGTTTCTATACTTATTTGAACATGTATTTATTTATTTTTCAAAATAATTTCATTTATCTTTTCAACATTTTTCCCACGTCTTTTTTTTTTTTTTTATAGGATATGTACATTTCGGTTGGGGGTCGAATATTTGAATATTCAAATATACATTTAGCTTTCAAATTGCCATCCCTAATATGTAATGATAAGTCTCTCAATTTGGCTAGGAGTTCAGCTCCTCAGTAGCTCTTAGAGATTTCTCTGTGCAGTGTTTCTCAAAAATGTCCTGTTTTGAAGTGACGGTGTTGGAGATCACATTTGAGCTAGCTTGTGACCACGGCTTAGATGGCCCTGAGCCCAATAGAGATTTCCCTGAAAAATGCGCGTGGACGAAATGCCACGAAGGGTTTGGGGGGCCTCCCCCTAGAACATTTAGATTTGTGCAGGTCTTAGATGCTGTCTGGTGCATTCTCTAGACTGAATTATAAGATGAACCAGCACAATATTATATTGTTCCATTTCAATTTTATTCTTCATTTCACTTGTTTGTTTGTTCTTGTTTGTGTTTGCTCTCTTGCATGCCCTGCATAGCTATAAGAAATACTTAAGTTGTTGGTCAAGACACTTTCCATCTGATGAAGGCAAATGCCTTCATCAGATGGAAAAAAAGTAGAAAATATTACATTCAGTTGTAACTGCCAAAACAAACATTATTTACACTATTATGGCCCCTGTTCAAAATGCTTGTAATGTTATCTACTGTAAGTTGGTCGAACGAATGCCTCCTCATCCGGAAGCTGACCGAGCAGACCCGAGCAGCAGTCGAGAGGAGCCGAGCGCATCCGAGCGCATCCGCGAAGCACACAAAATGGTGACGTCAGAGTTCCCGTTAGCCGGCAAATCTAAATCTCTTCGGTCAAAATAATTTCCCTTTAGCGCAATACCGCTTCAGTTGCGCCACTTATGTGACAGACAAGAAGAGTATGTGACAGACAAGAANATTAAAATAGCCCAATTGCTTTTACAATAAATAAACATTGAATGTGTTTAATTGAATAGTAAAGGGGTTTAACGTTAGTGGCAGGTTGTGTGTGAGAGAGAATAAATAAAACAGCTCTATATTTTAAAAAATTGTTATTCTTTTTCCCCTCATATTTCGCAACTTCCCGCAATTTCACCGCATAAAATCACATAAAACCCGCATGTTTAATCGCATAATCAAGGATTTTTGCCCGCGTTTTTCTGGAGGGTCTAACTACTCCTCCCACTACATGACTGTGTGTCTGTGTGCTTTCAGAGACGAGATGTACTACCGGGCGGTCCACGGCACTGCAGTTATTTTCCTCCAGAACGACGCTGGTTTTTCTAAGTGGGCTCCGACCCCTGAGC
>NW_011348039.1:3215-9399 GCF_000735185.1 Notothenia coriiceps
CCCCCCCCATGTCCTCTCCTGGCCCCGCCTCCACAGAGAAAGACTCCGCCCCTAAGCCTGCTGATAGGCCGCAGGGTGCTGTGATGTCGCCAGGTAGCCATGATGACAACAACAACAACGGCAACAACACGAACAGCAGCAGCAGCAGCAGTCCTGTAGAAAAAGTGGCCGCTGTGTAAAAGAAATGGCCTCGTCTCCACAGAGAAAGACTCCGCCCCTAAGCCTGCTGATAGGCCGCAGAGTGCTGTGATGTCACCAGGTAGCCATGATGACAACGGCAACAACACGAACAGCAGCAGCAGCAGCAGCGGTCCTGTAGAAAAAATGGCCGCCGTGTAAAAAAGTGTCTCCTCTTCACCCGTGTACAGTTTTCTGTTTTTCATTGTTTGTTTTGATCGTCGTCTCTTCAGATTGTCCCTCACCAGCACCTGTAGCATTTGTCCACATACCCACAATGCCATTCTGCAGCCGCCAGCAGCTCTTCTGATTGGTCGAATATCTGACATCACGTCGCCTGGAGCGTATGTTCATGTCCAGGTGGTGGCTTAGCCAATGAGATGTCGGAGCTCCAGCAATAAAAACATTCTCACTCAGCTGTGATGTGATTGGTCCCCCCCACCGACAGACAGGGCTTGGTGATTGGTTGAAAAAAAGGCAGCTATAGTTTCTATTGGACTCTTCTTCAAGCCCTGCCTCCCTGGGAAGGCCTGGCCAATCGGTGCACATCTCTCAGAGGTGGTGCATTGTGGGACATGGAGTCACAGCAGGTTAGTTAGGTCGTTAACGGAAAGGCGGCAGAATAATGAAAGTGAGAGAACAGGCGGGACTCGAACCGGTCAGAGAGGACGGATGTCTTTTTTTAACTTGTGTTTCAGAGTCATGAGAAGTGAATCAGACAGGACTCTGTTTAATCACAACATAAACAACGCTTTCTTCCCCGTTCCACTCTAAATATTCACTTTGTAGCTACTGTTGCACTGCACACAATGAAATCACATGATTGACCACAAGGGGATGATGACAAATTAAGACAATTTAAATTCATCTTTCTCAACGTCTACCTTTTTACTTTTCTGAAACCACCCTTAATTTCGTGCTTCATATTGGACAATATGAGGTCCTCTGGTTGGCAGACTCCTCACACTGTCTTCTGATTGGTCCACTGTCTCCGGTCGCTGTCCTCTGATTGGCTGACGGTCTCCGGGCTGTTTCCGAGGGACTTTCACAGCACGCTGTCCTCTGATTTGCTGACTGTGTTCAGAAACTGTCCTGATTGGCTGACTGTGTTCAGAAACTGTCCTCTGATTGGCTGACTGTGTTCAGAAACTGTCCTCTGATTGGCTGACTGTGTTCAGAAACTGTCCTGATTGGCTGACTGTGTTCAGAAACTGTCCTCTGATTGGCTGACTGTGTTCAGAAACTGTCCTCTGATTGGCTGACTGTGTTCAGAAACTGTCCTCTGATTGGCTGACTGTGTTCAGAAACTATCCTCTGATTGGCTGTCTGACTCCGGGCTCTCTCCTCTGATTGGGTCACTGTCTCTGGGAGCTGTCCTCTGATTGGCTGACTGTAGATACTGTACAGTTAAACTGATATGAAGTCTGTTGATATTTTGCTCATCTGCTGTTAAATTGATTGAAAAAACAAATGTCATTGTTATTTTTTATTTGATTTAATTGAACATTTTTAAAAAGAGATGGAAAAGTGTTGATACAGTCTATGATAGTTTGTTTTAAACTAAACCAAAGTGTTATTAAGAATCTATATGACCTTGTATGTAAAAGTAGAAGTGTGTGTGTGCGTCAGTCTAACAGCATTATTTTTATAACTCTCCGCCCGTCTCTCTGTTTTTATGCTTTGTCGTTATTTGGGTTTTTGTTGTGCATGAAACCTTTTGGACAAAATCATCCTGAATGTTTCTCAGATGGGTTTTTGCCGCTGCGCCAACAACATGAGCTGGAAACCAGATCCCCATCGTCTCTAACCCGTGTAATGACTCAGCAGAGCGGGTAGTAACACATGCTGTATGTCCTAACCACTGATGTGTTCTAGAGACATGCTGCTGACCTCATTGGATCCTTCCAGTGAAATGGACTCTGATGTTTGACATGGTTGTTGATGAAGACATCGTGGGTGTGTTGATGAAGACATCGTGGGTGTGTTGATGAACACATCGTGGGTGTGTTGATGAACACATCGTGGGTGTGTTGATGAACACATCGTGGGTGTGTTGATGAACACATCGTGGGTGTGTTGATGAACACATCGTGGGTGTGTTGATGAACACATCGTGGGTGTGTTGATGAACACATCGTGGGTGTGTTGATGAACACATCGTGGGTGTGTTGATGAACACATCGTGGGTGTGTTGATGAAGACATCGTGGGTGTGTTGATGAACACATCGTGGGTGGTTATTACATATTGCATGTGTTATTACAATGTAATCAAATAAAATGCAACTCCCACATTTTTCATCAACCTTGTTGTTGTTGTTATTAGTGTTCCAAATATATTTGTTTTGTTTGTAAACATTCTTTGAGATTTTTAATTTTTTTATTTAATTGGATTCTGTCTCTCTCCACCTGTCTCTCTCTCTCTCCTGTCTCTCTCTCTCCTCCACCTGTCTCTCTCTCTCTCTCCACCTGTCTCTCTCTCCCCTCACCTGTCTCTCTCTCCACCTGTCTGTCTCTCTCTCTCTCTCTCTCTCCACCTGTCTCTCTCTCCACCTGTCTCTCTCCTCACCTGTCTCTCTCTCTCCACCTGTCTCTCTCTCTCTCTCTCTCTCCACCTGTCTCTCTCTCTCCACCTGTCTCTCTCTCCTCACATGTCTCTTTCTCTCTCCTCACCTGTCTCTCTCTCTCTCCTCACATGTCTCTCTCTCTCTCCTCACATGTCTCTCTCTCTCTCCTCACCTGTCTCTCTCCTCACCTGTCTCTCTCCTCACCTGTCTCTCTCTCTCCACCTGTCTCTCTCTCTCTCCTCACATGTCTCTCTCTCTCTCTCTCCTCACCTGTCTCTCTCTCTCCACCTGTCTCTCTCTCTCTCTCTCCACCTGTCTCTCTCTCCTCACCTGTCTCTCTCTCTCTCTCCACCTGTCTCTCTCTCCTCACCTCTCTCTCTCTCTCTCTCACCTGTCTCTCTCTCTCCAGTCTCTCTCTCTCTCTCCTCACCTGTCTCTCTCTCCTCACCTGTCTCTCTCTCTCTCTCTCTCCACACCTGTCTCTCTCTCCTCACATGTCTCTTTCTCTCTCCTCACCTGTCTCTCTCTCTCTCCTCACATGTCTCTCTCTCTCTCCTCACATGTCTCTCTCTCTCTCCTCACCTCTCTCTCTCTCTCTCCTCACATGTCTCTTCCTCTCCTCATCTGTCTCTCTCTCCTCACCTGTCTCCCTCCTCACCTGTCTCTCTCTCCTCACCTGTCTCTCTTCCTCTCCTCATCTGTCTCTCTCTCAAATCCCACATTTTATATCTTTTCAATATGTCATGTGTTGTTGTGTTTGCACCCTGTGTTGTTTATCGCGCTGCAGAGAATCTCAAAATGTTTCTTCTACCTTTAGAGTTTTCTGTTCAGGAGCAGTCCGACATGTTGGGATGTTGTGTTCCCTGTAAATCTGGATTATTATGTTGAAACTATTTGAAGCTGGCATTTCCCCCCTGCTTCCAGTCGTCGTGCTAAGCTAGGCTAACGTTGGACGAGTCCTTTAATGTTTGGTGAAAGAACACTTTGGTAAAGCTGCGTCACAGGAGATGTTTTATTGTAATGAATTCATCCTGAGATCTGTATCTGATAAAAGTCTCCCTTTGGACAAAACATGTCGTGTCTCGTGATTACAAAAATATTACATTATTTTTCAAGTTAAGACCTGTATCAATAAGTTCAATACAAATATTTCTTATTTTAGGATTTGTATTCAATAAATTATTTAATTATGAAAACAAAATATCCCAAAATGTATTTACCTCCTAGTCCTTCATTGGAGAAAGATGTATCTCTAATAATGTATTGTGATGATTAGTCCAAGAGGTTAATCTCGTATTTGTCTTTTATTTTCGAATTTTAAATTAGACGCCATGTTTGTAGTCCTTTCAGTCCGTGCAGCATCATTTCCCAGCAGCCACCTCTCACAGGAAGGGAGAACTACTAGTCTGAAATTAATCTGAATCATTTTGTTTTTACTGTCAGGAATATTATATTTAAATAAAATAATCATTCTCTCTCTCTCCACCTGTCTCTCTCTCCTCACCTGTCTCTCTCTCCTCACCTGTCTCTCTCTCTCCTCACCTGTCTCTCTCTCTATCCACCTGTCTCTCTCTCTCTCTCTCCACCTGTCTCTCTCTCCTCACCCCTCTCTCTCTCTCTCTCTCCACCTGTCTCTCTCTATCCACCTGTCTCTCTCTCTCCACCTGTCTCTCTCTCCTCACCTGTCTCTCTCTCTCCACCTGTCTCTCTCTCTCACCTGTCTCTCTCTCTCCACCTCTCTCTCTGCTCACCTGTCTCTCTGCTCACCTGTCTCTCTCTCCACCTGTCTCTCTCTATCCACCTGTCTCTCTCTCCTCACCTGTCTCTCTCTCTCCACCTGTCTCTTCTCTCCTCACCTGTCTCTCTCTCTCCACCTGTCTCTCTCTCCTCACCTGTCTCTCTCTCTCCACCTGTCTCTCTCTCTCCACCTGTCTCTCTCTCCTCATCTGTCTCTTTCTCTCCACCTGTCTCTCTCTCCTCACCTGTCTCTTTCTCTCCACCTCTCTCTCTCTCTCTCCACCTGTCTCTTTCTCTCCACCTGTCTCTCTCTCCTCACCTGTCTCTCTCTCTCCACCTGTCTCTCTCTCTCTCCACCTGTCTCTTTCTCCTCACCTGTCTCTCTCTCCTCACCTGTCTCTCTCTCTCTCCACCTGTCTCTCTCTCCTCACCTGTCTCTCTCTCTCTCCACCTGTCTGTCTCTCTCCTCAACTGTCAGGAATATTATATTTAAATTAAATAAACATTTGATTTTTTACATTTAATCTACAGTCATTTTAAAAACCCTCATGAAGAGTCCAATAAACAGAGTGACGTCACATCTGTTACACATCTTCCTATAAAGTGTTCAAAATACTTAAACATTGCACTAATAACAGCGACTCCGCTCAGAGATTGAACACAGTTAAAGACCTATATGTTATCAGAGGTGCGTGCTAAAAATACAATAAAAACATGACAACTAAGACAGGGCTGCCAACATTTGAGTTCAGCTTGGTGAACCGAAAAAAGAAACGTTCACGTGTACAGTGTTACAAATGTATTGAACATGCACAAACTAGGGTTTCCCATTAATGCACCGGGCGCTACAGTGGAATACGTATACACAGTGTACCCGCGATTCTTACAATGAAGGCTCGATAATCAGCTCACAGCACCTCCTCTAGGGGGGTCCGGGGGCATGCTCCCCGGGAAGATTTTTTTTTTACATATTGAAGTTAAATGCATCAACCTGGTGCACTTTGAGAGCAAAATGAAGAGATCTATAGATAGATCTCTCAACACCCATATGAAACAGAACACTAAACAGATTTTATTTTTCTTTATGGATATTTTACAAATCACTCCCCTTTTAAACTGTATTCTTGTTTTACTGTCATACAGTATTTCATAACTGTTTTTCATTTATTCTCATAAATGGTGACCAAACCGTTCGAGACCCACTGAGATAACTAGACTAAAGTTAACTATCTAAACAGAGAGTCCCTTAGCTCACTGAGCTGTAGTTATCTCTCAGTCTGACAGGAGAGAGCTCTCCCTCTCATTGTTTGAGAAACAGCTTCTAATATCTGTTAGCGCAGCTAGCTAACCAGATGCTAACAACAGCAACAATGCAAATAGTGAGTTTGGTAGAAATATACTGTATAATAGTAAAGTTATTTAAGATGATGCCATATTTATTGAAGATTTTACATTATAAATATTCCCCAAAATTATTCAAAAGCATATTCTTCAAAACTCTCTGCTGTAGTATGACACACAGGAGACTATTGATGTGTGTAGTGAGTTTGGTATTAATAAGCTGTATAATAGTGATTGAATATTATTGTATTCTCTTTTTTCGGAGTTGCACTTTGCAGACGGTCCCTGAGCACTCGTTTCTTCTCCGGCTGCAGATAGAGACCAATGTAATGTGTCCAGCTCGGAGGGCGGCGCGTATTGGCTT
>NW_011348039.1:14828-16162 GCF_000735185.1 Notothenia coriiceps
CAGTAATGAGGGTCTCAGTAATGAGGGTCTCAGTAATGAGACTGTAGTTACAGTAATGAGACTGTAGTTACAGTAATGAGACTGTAGTTACAGTAATCAGACTGTAGTTACAGTAATCAGACTGTAGTTACAGTAATGACAGTAATAGACTGTAGTCAGAAAGACTGTAGGAGCTCATGGCTTCCCCTCTCAGTGAGTATCAGGTAGATCTGTACCAGGTAGATCAGCATCAGGTAGATCAGGTAGATCTGCATCAGGTAGATCTGCATCAGGTAGATCTGCTCAGGTAGATCAGGTAGATCTGCATCAGGTAGATCTGCATCAGGTAGATCAGGTAGATCAGCATATGGTAGATCTGCATCAGGTAGATCAGGTAGATCTGCATCAGGTGTTTTCTGCACCACCTGACTGTGTGTCTCTCCTCAGAGCAAAGCCCAAGTCTGACTCCATCAAGAAAGAAGGTCCAAAGGTGAGTCGACCTTCTAAAACATTAAAGATCACGAGGAGCCACTGAGAGTCCGAGGGCCTCTTCTGGGTCCATCAGATGCTGTTCTGATGCAATGCTTATGTTATGATATCTTCATTGGGAGGCTTTTCCTAGCAGACACTGATGTGTGATAGTTTGCAAATATGTATCCATGTGTCTGATGGATGTAAACAATATAACTTCTTTATAATATAACTTGTGTTTCAGTGGGAACCCTCCAGACTGAATGAAGGCAGCACGTTTGTTCTGGGTTCCAGAGCCAACAAGTGAGTCAACATCAAGTCAACTTCAAACAACGAACACGTGTTGTGTTGTGAGGTCACACACAACTTTATTAGTTTTGTCCTGAGAAACAGCTGAACAGGAAGTATGTCATCATGTTGTTGTGATGTCACTACAGGGCGCTGGGGATGGGCGGGACCAGAGGACGCATCTACATCAAACACGCTGACCTGTTCAAGGTAAACAAATAAAAAAAAAAAAACAAACACGCTGAGCAGAGTCCAGGGGGGTTACTACGAAGCAGGATGTTCTCTTGACTGTAATTACAGTAATGAGACTTACAGTAATCAGACTGTAGTTGCAGTAATGAGACTGTAGTTACAGTAATGAGACTGTAGTTACAGTAATCAGACTGTAGTTGCAGTAATGAGACTGTAGTTACAGTAATGAGGGTCTCAGTAATGAGGGTCTCAGTGTATTAACGTGGTGTCTGTCTCCACAGAGGAGGGCTCGTCCAGTTACAGCGGCGTCTGATCGAGCTCATGGCTTCCCCTCTCAGTGAGTATCAGGTAGATCTGTACCAGGTAGATCAGCATCAGGTAGATCAGGTAGATCTGCATCAGGT
>NW_011348040.1:0-6059 GCF_000735185.1 Notothenia coriiceps
TATATAGATATATTATATATAATTTAATTTGCAATGTAATAGTATATATTATAACATTATTGTTATTTTCAATGGCAATTAAATGGTTAAAGAACACACTTCCAATGTTTTATGTTGTTTGTCTTTTTAAGGAAATGCTCTCTTTTGTTTGGACTAACTTGTCCATAATCATCAGCATTCATGCATAACAATAAGTTCAACATTTTAAAAGCTGGCTGTAGCACAATTACTTTTTGGTAGGTTCATAAAAAGTGACATTTCTGAGGGCATGGACGTCATGAAATGTTTAAAGATTAAAACAAATGTTTCCAAATGAGACAGAAGATTAATCTGCTAGCCAAACCTTGCCAGTCTTATCCCTTCTGTTTCTTGAGTGCACCACCAGTTGACCTGGTATTGGCTCACTTGGCCGTGCTCTCCCTCTCCCCCCACCTCTCTGCTGCCTTGCCTTCAGACTCACTAGGCTGTGGGCATTTACTGGCAACAGCGCAGCATGAATAATTAGTTATTTTTCAAACATTTGACTGCCTCAGCCTCAAGGGACTTATACCTCTTCTATCTTAGATTTTCAGCTCCACCATTATGTTTTTCTTTCACTTTTTGTTTCTCAGTCTTGCTTCTCTATTTCTCTAAGTGTCACCAAGCAGGAATGGGAAAAGGGCCAGAGAAAGTAAGAATGGTCAAACCAAAAGTAACTGGCTGGGAGAGAGAGGCTGACTGACATTATATCCAAACAGCCTCCAACCAGTTATAGAATAAATCACAAAAGTGTCATTACTTGTCAGAAAACAGGTCTCTGCTGCTTTAATGCTGCTTATGGTTAAGGTCTTATTGTTGTTAATAATTGTATCTCACCATTGAGCCTCTTCTCTTGTTACCGATAACAGAGGTTTGTTTGAAATATGCACTTGCACTAACCAAACTGGGGAATAATAGACATGTAATTGGATGTTTAAAACTGAGCGGCAATCATGTTGTGATAATTGCAATCATCATGTCTTTATCTCTCTTTTTCTTCATAGAAAGTGAAGAGTTTGGGCCAGTTTTTATCCATGAGCCTGGCGATGTTATCTTTCCTTTGGATTCTGATGAAAAGAAAGTCATGATGCACTGTGAAGCACGGGGGAATCCACCGCCCACATACAGGTGTGACATATATCTGTCTCTGTTCTGATTGCTCTTGTTCCAATGCAGCTCATTAGCACAGCATTACTCACATAAAGATCCTATTCTTGTTATGTTTTCCAGCTGGTACATCAATGGGACAGCATTGAATGCAGAGGCAGACTATCGCTACAGCTTTATTGATGGAAACTTAATTATTACCAATGCCAGTGAGATCACAGACTATGGGAGGTACCAGTGTAAAGCAGAGAACAGCTTCGGGAACGTCCTGGGTCGAGAAGCTCTTCTGCAGTTTGCATGTGAGTAGACTCTCTATTTATTAATTCAAACATTGCTACAAACTAATAATATATCGTTCTCTGTACAGAAGCGTGTGGCCCTGCGTCCATGTTGGAAAAGTGTATGTTTTCCTTTTGTTAGGCGGTTGAAGTATATGGCTCTCATATAAAACAAAAAATCTGCTGAAAGCTCTTTGTCTCTCCGAGTTAAAATAAACCTGTTTGGTTTCAGGCATAAATAAACACTTGGATGTCTACAGTAAGATTTGAGTTCCCATCGGCTCAATCTGATACTGTTGGGTTGCACTGCTAACAGGGTATGTGCCCTCAAAGGCCATGTCTCAATGGTAAATGAGGGCAAAAAGCACATTTCTTCCCCGAGTAATTCTCTGGCCTAACTCCAAAACATCATCACAGGCTAAGGCGGCACACACACAGAGACCAGGGTTACTGTGCTCAGAGGGAAATGCAATGTTGGTTTTCTCTAGTGTTTCCTCTAGAGCAATGACCATAATTGCCTTGTTGGTATGTCTTCAGGGAGCAGACTGTGTGCACTCCTTGAAATGTTGCTAAAAGTAAAGGACGTGGTCTCATGTGTTGTTATGGGGACTTGCCGTCATTACAGGAATTACTTAGAAAACAAATGGCTGGAAAAGTCTGAAACAATGTGAAGAGAAAAAAAGGAAATGGACTTCTGCTTTATAAAAGCACTTTTCTCTTCAGGCTAACACAACAAAAGTTTTTTTTTTTTTTTGTCTTAGTTTGTTTTCCTTCACAAAGTTGCATGATGAAAAAAAATCAGAGGAAGAGTTCAATTAAATATAAGCAAGACTCCGTTGGCACTTGGCAGCAGAAACGTCCAGATGGTAATGCAATGACACACGATTCAAAATATAAAAAAGTGATGCTAGTTTCTGAGGGACAGAAGCTGTACCTCAACATTTACTCTTATCTGTTCTCTCAACTATCCAGATCCCTTCCTCCCCCTCTCTCTACTCAAGTTGTCACATTTGTATGCAAAAAAATGAGATTAGTCTTTTTTTCTGATCATTTAACTTGGAGCCTGGAAATGAGCAATAATACATAGACACTCATTTATCAGTTTAAACATCAAGCTGTGACACAGGCAACTATTTTTAGTTTTGCATAAATACTGTGCATTTGCTTCACACTATATCATCCACCAGATTCAAAAAGGGGATATGTTTTATGGTAACAATTCCAATGAACCTTATTTACTGTGCATTTCACTTGATGAAGTTTACAATCCTGTAGTTTCTTTCCACTTCTTTATCCGTCACCAAGGTGACGGCAGTATACACAGGTGAGCATTTCGCAATTTTGTGTTGTTTTTTCATCACGCCCCCGGTGTGTGAAGGCCTTTAGTCTGGCACATTAAGATGCAGCACCTGTAATGGCTGCCTGATCCTTGTTCCAAAGAAAGCTGAATACATTAGCGTTATCAAAACCACCTTTTTCAAATCCAAATCATTTATTTTTTCTCTGTTTACTCCAAAACAATATTCGCCTCTAGTAAATGTGGACTCTACAGACCATTCTTCTAAATCTGCCAGACAGAATCTTGGTCTAAGCTTATGAAGGCTTAGGCAGAGGGTGTGTTTGGGGTTGATTGGCAGGTGTGTCAACTGAGATGATGGCCACTTGTTTGTCACACATCAGCTTCACCCAGCCCACCTTTCCACAAAAATTGCATGTTCCAATGACAGACAGACCAGTCAGTATCCTTTCATTGAGGGAATGACAGGTTGTTTTATGAAGAGTTGCAGCACACACAGGTCCAAGGTCGCACAGCAGACATCTCAGATAATCTGCTATAAAAGGATATCATTAATATTCCTCTCTGTAGCTAAAACATATAATTTCCATGAACTGCGGCACATAATAATTTTGTAGCCACAGCCCTAAATAGCACTAACTGAATAAACATCTCATACTAATGTGTCGGCAGCATCTCACCAACTGTTGAGATATGAAGGACCAGATGCTCTGTGTAATAGAGCGCCATAGTCTCCTCTTACTGGTAAAAATCATAATTTGTTCTATTTGGGGTTATAGTTTAAATACCATATGTAAAGCAGATTCAAATTTACGAAATAAAAGATGTGTATCAGTGGAAATATAATCATTTCTGATTGCAGGGTAAATCTGTATATTATGTCTTCTATCCCTGAAAAATGCAAATGCTGATGTTTTGCATCAGGTTTTACAGAAAATGTGCAAGTTTATACATTGAATTCACATTATTTTTGATTTAAAAACATATATCGTTCAATAAACTTAACATCAGCGCCCACTAGTTGCCTCTTAAACGTCCCTTAGCTCTATTCAGAAAACCTGTGGAGTAATTTCATTCCATGACCAAATGTATTTCCCTATAATTGGCTATTACTTGTGGGAAAGACACATCTGTGTGACACTTTCTTCAGCCTCATGTGGTACAAATATTCAACTGCATCAATGTTTAATAGTCTCACTCTCAGGCTACTTTTCTTTTAAATGTGACCCTTCAGAAGGCTAGCCGCAGAAACAAAGAGAGGTGCCCTGCAGCACACATTTGGATGCAGAAGCTTCCCTCTCTCTTTCAGCATAACAAATGTTGGGCATTTATCACCCAGCGTGGAGCTCAACTTTTTCCTCCCTTTTCTCGTTGGCACTGCACATTTTCATGCATTGACACAGGTGTGGACTGCTTTATCTTGTTTGGATTCACATGGGCAAGTAATTGTATGCCTTTGTATTGTTAATACATTAGATATAAATATTAGTATGTGTTCAAGGAGTCAGCAGGCTCCTTGAACAACTTGATTTTTATTTTGGGAACATTACATATCAAATTAATATGTTCTATATGACATGCTTATTTGTAGAGTTATGAAGTAAACATTATGCATGTTTCAGGATGGGTTCTGCCCAAATATATACAGCTTAATATGTTGAATATTATAGTTTTAGCTAATTTACCTGAATGTGAGGTAAAGTAAGGGGTATACACACAATGATTTTGTTTTGATTTGTTTAGCAATGACTGGCTTGTGTGCATTTTTCTTGCTGAATATTGAGTATATTACTAGTAAGTTATATATATTAGTGAATAGTTTAAGATTTTGTCTCAGTGTTTAAGATTATGTATTATATTAATCCTTAAAGGTAGGGTAGGTAAATTTGAGAAACCGGCTCGAGATACACTTTTTGTTATATTCCATGGAATGCTCTTAACATCCCGATAGCAATGAATATCTTAAATGCTTTGACAAAAAATCCATAAACAAATGTCATCTGTGGAAGCCGTAATAATTTAAAAAGCACGACCAATCATTTTAGCCGGCCTGGCTAAAATAACTGGATGGCCTACCTGCCTGTCAGCCTTCCATCTGTGCACAAACTTATCTCGTGCCCTCATAGGTCAACCCTGTCTCCTAAAAATTACGTTCCCACAGAACTAAACTGCATTCTCAATTACGTTTAGCTAGAAACATATTTTCTCCCACGTTACGTTTCTTATGAACGTATCTTAAATAAGTTTATTTTCTACTTATCTTTGCCATTTATTGTCTTGGTTATAATAATGATAATAGTCATTTATAAATATCATTTTAGAGCACACATTTGAAATCAGTAGGCGAGGCTGTAATTTCACCAGCTGTTACTCTCATGAGCGAGGCGGAAAATAATAGTTTTATCATGCCAAAAAGCTGCTGTGTCTTTTATTGCACCTCAAACATTAAAACAAATCCAGAGTTACGTGTTTCTGTACTTCCTCTAAGAAGAAAGGACAGTAACAGAAGATCTCTGTGGCTTGATCGCCGTTCAAATGTTGGTTTCCCCAAAAGTGGGCGGGGCTGTAAAGTGACGTAGATTTTACTCATCTATTATTCAAAACCATTCTATTTCTAACGTAAATTCGTCACTTTACAGCCCCGCCCACTTTTGGGGAAACCAACATTTGAACGGCNCTGGTTTTAATTCTGCAATGAATCCCTGAATGAACAATTCAACAGGAATTTTGATATGGCTTCCTCAGTGTTCAAGTAGGTAGGCCTACACCCTACACAACAAACGTTAACACTGGTTTCTTCACCAAGTAAAGTGCACTCTCTTGCTGAATAAAATAAAAATATTCAAGGCACAGTTTCTCAGTATAAAAATGCACTTTCTGTTTTAAGTAGCACTAGCAGTGATGTAACATCAATAAACAGGAGAAGGAGAGTAAAACATAACTAAGTAAAACATCAATGAGGAAAAGTCAGTGCCAAACAATTAAAATGTAAACTTTAGACTTGAAGTGCAATCAAAGACTTTAGCATAACTGAACATCTGTTTCAAAAGGGAAAAACAATATAAATACCTTATTGATAAAATAAAATATAAGCCAATCAAGATGAGAGTAACAAATGCGTCATTTCCGGGCAAAAATAACGGCTCCGCCCACTTTTGGGGGAAAACAATGCTGCCAGTTGAACGGCGGTCAATACAAATTCTGAAGTTTTTGCCAATCCGATCAGAAATGTAAGAAAACCGGAGATTTTTGGATCTGCAAAGAGCCCGATTCCAATGGCCAGACAGGCAAACAATTGCATTAAGCCATTAGAAATAGACGATCGGGCTCGATATATGGTTAAATATAGCAGTAGGCTA
>NW_011348040.1:6189-14008 GCF_000735185.1 Notothenia coriiceps
AAAATCGGCCGTGGTCCTCGTCAACTCCCTAAACGCACGGAACGAGAGTTCCCGGTGGAAGCCGTCCCGGGGGTCCTCCACTTGACCGTGGAGGGATTCTGGACAGACGAGAGACAAAGAAGAAAACAAAGAGTCCTAGTCGTCTTAGATGATGGAAACCATTGTAAGGGACAACACAGATAGAGACCGACAAAGTAAAGGTAGAAGACAGAAAGGACACCTAGTCCAACTCGTCTAGATAGTTGAAATTAGCAACAAACAATAATTTAGTAATTTTCACTCCCAACAGTCTTGATTTTAATAAAGTATAAATAAACATTATTTGAAGGTATGGTCCTTTTTTCTCCGAACGTCCCCCTGTGACGACTTGGACTTTCTCGGCGCTGGCCGTTTGTCCTTCTCCACACTCTTTATCTATTACCCACTAATGTTAAATCATGTCTTTCCTTTTGTGTAATGTAATTTACATATGTCTCCTCATACAGTACCAGAATTCACTGAAGATCTTTTTAACTAGACTGTCTCCTTTTTGGAGAACAACGAGAAAAATGTAGGAGATATTTTTCATATAAAGTTATTTGTTAGAGAAACAAGGGGAGACCTAGAAAAGCTAAAATAATTATCATAAGGAAACCATGTAGGTGTGGAAAATAGGAAATTAAAACAAGACAAAGTATTCGTAGGTTCAACTAAAACCTTCGTCTCTATAGCAAAGGTAGTAAATGGGTTCGACACAAACGAAACCGGAAAAAAGACAGACCCAGGTAAGGAGACACCTTAAGTGTGATGTACACTTTTACACATAGACTTTACAAAAGGAGGGACGTCACTACATTGGGACTAGTCGGGCCTCGTCGTCCTCCTGGAAGTCAGACGGTCGCAAGTGAAAGGTTTTGTTGGCCCCGTCTGGGAGAAGTGAGGTTGTACTCTCGTCGATCCGGGGAGTCTGTGTTGCTCGTTGTCCTTCAGGGCCTCATGCGAAAACGTGCAGTTCAAGTCGTCCACGACGGGGCTCCCACTCGTCTAGGGAAGTGTGTCCTTGTAAATGGGAGTATGTTCTAATTTCAATGTATTGAAAATTTAGTTAAGAAATGAAAACGAACTCATAAATAAGTTTTCCCTGTATAATAAACGTAAAGAGTCCTGTACTCCCGTCCCTGGGACCTCCTCCTAGGGTCGAGGTAACATGTCGTGCCAGTTGCCTTTAGGCCTATTTGTGTTCCCGTCCCGCCCAAAAAAAACATAAAAGTAATTTACCAGAACTATCATAACTATACTAGAAATTTATTGTGTCAATTAAAACCGTATAAATTTTTTTAAAGTATGCCTACACTATATAAATCTTTTTCAATGTACCATAAATATTAAAGTTGTCAAAAGTTCCAAAAACGTGAAGACTAACCCAGTCGACATTTAAATGTAACTTATATTTCACTACCAAGTATAAATTTTATACAAAGTCCATTTGTATAATATGAAAGTAGTAAAAATCCCTTGATACGTTTTTGAAAAATAGAAGTTAAATCCTTCTTCGCTCTGGCCCTCTCCAGATGCATGTGCATGTGTATTCTGTATAGTGTGTTTCAACCATCTAATTCCTAACATAATGATACTATATTAAGTACAACAAAATAAGGTAAATAAGTAACCCTTTTTAAATAGATAGTAAGAAAACATTATCTCACTAACGAGAATTATCTCTCCTATCCAGACACCATCCCCTGCTCAGAAAAAGAATCTTGAATATGCCCTGACAAATCTCAACTTAATGTTGAATACAAAGACCTGCATTACTAAGGTCTCATCACATTTAAAAAGAATGGTTGTCGAAATGTTTTGAACAGGACAACTCCATCTGCAAACAGAGACATTTCCATCTACTGTAATGTCCCAATAAATGGGCACTCAACATACTTTGGCTTGACCATACTATTCTGTTCTCATGTAGGCAAGACAAACCTTCCATCAACATTGGGTGTGCTTTACTTAACTTCACAAAACAAACACAACTCTCACCGTGAGTATAGACGGAAAGACTGAGCCCCAAACTGCAATAAATTACGATGAGCCCTTAGTTATGTTACAGAGAGAAAACATCCTGACCCCTATCCCCAACCAAGAATGACATCTGTACGGCCCGTCTACACTACAGGCATCAAAAAATCTTGAAGCTGGGCGTGTCTGAAGCTTGGCGATTTTTTGCGAGCAACGCGACCACCACATGAATCTCCCGCCCCCGACATACAAAGCAATAGCAATGTTAAAACGAAGTAAACTGGATATAAACTCCCCAAACAGGCGAAAACCTACCAGTTTCACCCACTGTCTCACGATGCTTGCAAAGTCATGCTCCGCTCCCCACAATGCAGTTCGGCGAAGATTAAAAATCTTCTACGTCACCCCATTCAAGTGAATGGGCGAAGCTTTGAAAGATTTTGTTCATGCCTGTGTGTGGACGGGCAGTAACAACACCACATCTGGCGTCACAGAGATCTTCTGTTACGGCCCGTCCACACACAGGCATGAAAAAAATCTTTCAAAGCTTCAACCATTCACTTGAATGGGGTGACGTAGAAGATTTTTAATCTTCGCCGAACTGCATTGTGGGGAGCGGAGCATGGCTTTGCAAGCATCGTGAGCATCAAAAGTTGAGCAATGTTCAACTTTTGAGGAGATTTTTAGGAGACAGGGTTGCATTGGTCATGTGAGCGTTTGTGTGTGTTGGAGGAGGGGCTCTGTAAGGAAGTGGCAGATTTTCTCCGATCTTGTATTTTCAAATTCTAGCGATCTT
This sequence comes from Notothenia coriiceps, assembly GCF_000735185.1. NCBI lineage: Eukaryota > Metazoa > Chordata > Actinopteri > Perciformes > Nototheniidae > Notothenia > Notothenia coriiceps. The sequence goes on from NW_011348040.1 coordinate 8,981, forward strand.
GAGCTGGTTTCTCAAACTTACATACCCCTACCTTTAAATGGAGTATCACATATAAATATTGGAAACATAATTGAGTGCTATTTTCTGCAATGCACCAATATTTTATCACCATCCCACACCCATGTTAAACCATTATGACACCCTTATTTTACACCCAGATTAAGTATTATTAGACCCATGAAAGACCAATGTAACACGTAAACCGTTATTATGCTGTTATTATACCCCTTTTACACCGTTATTAAAACCCTCATACACCTATATTGTACCTAATTTACACTATTATTACACCTATATAAGACCCATATTGCACCTATGTAACACAAATATAACACCAATATTACACCATAACTGACTGAATGTATACCCCAGGATACTGAACCCATTTAAGGGTTAATCACATTTATTGTGTGTGTTTATAAGACATGTTTGAGGTTTTATGTTGAATTTTTAGTTGAACCTAATCTGAAGGAAAACATTTTTGTTTAGTTTAGGTTGTCTTGAATTTCTTTTCAACACTGGTTGTAGTCATCCTGCTGCAGCACACCCTCTGGGGTTGAAAAGACAAGCTGTCGAACAGAAAACAGCCCCATTTCATGCTAGCAGTCAACATGTATTAATATAGCACGCTTCACAGGCACCAGTCAAAAAGTGTTTCAAAGAAATAAAATCAGATAGAATGAAATATATAATACAAATATACAACACCAGTTAAAAAAATTCAAGAGAACAAACCTCATACAAAAGATAAAACATAAAAAAATATAGACAAAAAAAGAAATACAACATGCTACCTGAATGACAGAGCAGATGGATAGTTGGCTGCTTATCAAAATAGTCTACAAGCCTTAAAGGAGATTATTTCAAAGCTTTGTAAGAGTGATGTTGGTATGCAAAAGGTCCATGATGTACTCAAACAGTTTAAATATAGTTCTAAACTTAAAGTGAAGCCAGTGCAGAGAAGTTAAAATAGGTTTCATATGTGACCATCTGTTGGAGCGTGGTGAGCAGTGCAGGTTTGTTTGTACAGTAGGTTGAAACATGGTTTGGTGTTTTGGTCGTCCCCTTTTAATGCCAACCAGAAGATAGAACAAAGTATATCTGAACAGTGGAACAAGATTTTTTTAGGCAAACAAAAGGTTAGGATTAACTTCCATGAACTGAAATGCACAGGGAAATGTTAAAGTTGTAATATTAAAACACAGGGAGCACCATGTTTAGAGTCACAAAGTAGCCATACCTTTGAGCACATGATACTTTATCGTCTATTTTATTTTACTTATTTGGACCATGATATACAGAATGGACCTCAAGCTTTAGTGAAGAAGTTGTAAAACTAGCGAATTAGACAATATACTCATCAGGGAAATATTTACTGAGGCAATAAACAAGTCAGAAGTAGCACATTTTCCCACCGACTTCAATACAATTATTACAATTTGGTTTGTAACCAGATCCCCTTTAGGATGTTAGAGAGAATGCAAGTGTGGGGCACTTTTGCTTCACTCAAATGTGTAAACTTGGAGGGTGCTGCTTGATTTGATCGTTATGCAGGGAAGAATGAAAGAGATACTCGACATGTAGACTTGCAACAGGATCCGAGAGTTCACAAACAAGGACTGATTAGGTTAACAACAAGGAGAGGAATCTTTATAGATACCAAAGCTCGACATGATCCCCGAACAACAACCTGGCAAAGAAAGGATTGATGAGCTAATTGTATCGGATGTGTTGGCAGGCAGGGTCAAGGTTAGCAGATATATACACGTACAGGAAGGTTAACCTGGGACATGGAAGACACAAGGGATACACGGGGAAACAGGAGGAAGAGCCGGGCACAGACCTGTGGGGGATCTGCAGGGCAAAAAGAGAGAGGACCGGCAGGGGTAAGAAAGGTTCTGACAAGTCTCTCTATATATTCCACCCATCGGTTCTGTTCTTTGCTCCAAAGATGTTTCAGTAGGATGTTTTTTTCTCTCTTTGTTTAGAAATGTCTAAGAATCTGAACTCACACTTGGGCTGTTGTTCAGGCGTGACTTTGAAGACAGCAGGCAGAAAGGAGGCCTCTGATCTTCCTCCCAAAAGAGAGTTCCCTCTCTGCAGGCGTGTGTCTGGCTGAGGTTCAGGTATCGAGCCACTCCGAGCAGTACAGTCGTAATGAAATTAATGGGATGCTTTGACTTGAGCATTGGGAGACGCACACTTTCTCACACACACACACACACACACACACACACACACACACACACACACACACACACACACACACACACACACACACACACACACACACACACACACACACACACAACACATCCTTATAAAATGTTCCACTGATCTGTAAATGCCCATTGATTGAATTAATTCTGATCTTGATATAACTCATTTGCATTGAACACATGCTCCTGTATTTGCTGCAAATTTCATCACGGCCTGTCCGGCTTTTAAACATTTATGCGGAGTTGGCTATACAGGTGAACGAAGATGACAGGGTTCCCAAATGATTACAAAAAAATCATTAATATTGACTCACTTACATAACTGTAGTTTTCAAAGGTAATGCTAGGTCAGAATCCCTCATCTCCTGGTTCTCAAACATATACCTTTTTTTAATAGATGATATTAAAATAAGAAAGCTTGGATAGATCTGCTTGGCGTTTATTTTAGTTGTTTGTAGTTACGTTTGCTGTTGTCCTTTTATACATTTTAATATTCACTTGACTATCAAGCATCATTGTAGGCTTATATATATTTATATTTGTTACCTTGTAGGTATTTTTGTTTGTGTTTTGTTGGCTGTTACTGCATACTGAACATGACATCCCAAACAACCAGCGTTGCTGCTGCCATAAATGTAGAATGTGAAGAAAAACAATAGTGTGCCGAGAGATGTTTCCCAAGAAAGATCCTCCCCTATTTTCTGGTTGTATATTAATATGGATGTACTATACTGTAGGTAGAGTTGTTATCTTGCTACAGCAGTTGGGTATACAGAGTGAAATCTGGAAGTGCATTAAGATGACAATGACATTCAGTATGATTTGAATTAGGCAAGCCTTGGAATACTAATATGTCCACTATACGTAGCCTGACTGAGTCATTGAAGTGGAGGAATATCTGCTGAAACACACACACTCACATCTGGTAGCTGCCAAGTACAACAGCCGTGTTGTAGGTCACTAATTACAGGTTGATGTAAAAACAATAGTCCTTAGACAGCTGAGGCCTGTACTACGAAGCTGGTTCAACCTAACCCGGATATGTTTGAGTTAGCCGGTTGGCCTAAATCCAAAACATACGCGCTCTCGTTAAACTGTCCTATGACGCTGGCTATCAACTCGATCGCTCAAGCCAGCCGTGTCCTATCTAGGTGCGCGTTCACATGAAAGGGGTGGTATTTGGAGCATTCGAACAGCACAGCGTCATACTTCCTGAATGAAAAGTCAACTATATAATTAGACAAATATGAAGAAGTTAAACTTTAAACATCCATGACTTAAATACTTTATCCAGGATAAAAGCCACATAGCTGCACCTGACGACGCTGAAGTTGGCTTCCGATTCAGAGCATCCGATTCGGCAGTTAAGGGGAAAGTTAAGGGACATTTAATTTACAGCGCTGAGCGAACAATCCTCCGTGTTTGAACCTCTTAAATCGCTGCATAGCCGATTTATTCGGACTGGATTATCCCAGAGAGTCTAAAGATTCTTTATAACCCAGTTTGAGATTTGTGAAACCTTTATTCTATTTGTGAAAATACAAAAAAGGGAGATTTCAGTGCTTTTTTCACATGTAGACCACATTAGACCAGGTCCTGATCTAAAACCACTAGACCTAGACTAATCAAATCTGGACTGGATTATCCCAGAGTGTCTAAAGATTTTTTATAACACAGTTTCAGATTTGTGAAACCTTTATTCTATTTATGAAAATACAAAAAAGGGAGATTTCAGTGCTTTTTCTTTTACATGTAGACCACATTAGACCAGGTCCTGATCTGAAACCACTAGACCTACACTCATCAAATCTGGACTGGATTATCCCAGAGGGTCTAAAGATTCTTTATAACACAGTTTCAGATTTGTGAAACCTTTATTCTATTTGTGAAAATACAAAAAGGGAGATTTTGATGCTTTTTTTAAATCTAGACCACATTAGACCAGGTCCTGATCTAAAACCACTAGACCTAGACTCATCAAATCTGTACTGGATTATCCTAGAGAGTCTAAAGATTCTTTATAACACAGTTTCAGATTTGTGAAACCTTTATTCTATTTGTGAAAATACAAACAAGGGAGATTTCAGTGCTTTTTTCGCATCCTGACCACATTGACCAGGTCCTGATCAGAAACCATTAGACATACACTCATCAAATCTGGACTGGATTATCCCAGAGGGTCTAAAGATTCTTTATAACACAGTTTTAGATTTGTGAAACCTTTATTCTATTTGTGAAAATACAAAAAAGGGAGATTTCAGTGCTTTTTTTTACATCTAGACCACATTAGACCAGGTCCTGATCTGAAACCACTAGACCTACACTCATCAAATCTGGACTGGATTATCCCAGAGGGTCTAAAGATTCTTTATAACACCGTTTCAGATTTGTGAAACCTTTATTCTATTTTTGAAAATACGAACAAGGGAGATTTTGCATGCTTTTTAAAAAATCTAGACCACATTAGGCCAGGTCCTGATCTAAAACCACTAGACCTAGACTCATCAAATCTGGACTGGATTATCCCAGAGGGTCTAAAGATTCTTTATAACACAGTTTCAGATTTGTGAAACCTTTATTCTATTTGTGAAAATACAAAAAAGGGAGATTTGATGCTTTTTTTTACATGTAGACCACATTAGACCAGGTCCTGATCTGAAACCACTAGACCTAGACTCATCAAATCTGGACTGGATTATCCCAGAGAGTCTAAAGATTCTTTATAACACCGTTTCAGATTTGTGAAACCTTTATTCTATTTGTGAAAATACAAACAAGGGAGATTTCAGTGCTTTTTTCGCATCCTGAC